>NC_081165.1:8457191-8757191 GCF_012432095.1 Onychostoma macrolepis | reverse complement strand
AGCTTTGTGTGAGGAATAGCCGAGCATTTAATTAATTTTTGTAGCTTGAGCATCATTGAGCAGAAAAGTGAGGTGCTGAACTTCTCATTTTGTGGTTTACCAAAAAAAGAAATTCATAAGGGTTTGGAAGGCCAGTAGGGTTTTGGATGAGCTATTTCTTTTAGGGTGTTTCCAAACAGAGCTCGGTTCATGTCGTATACTGTATGTGAACCAACCAAACCAAGCGATTTCAGACCCCCTAAAAAGGACTCAAAAGCGAACCATACTCATCCTCAAGCCATCCTAGATGTATATGACCTTCTTCTTTCAGACAAGTACAATTGGAGTTACATTAAAAAATGTCCTGGCTCTTCCAAGCTATATAATGGCGGTGAATGGGTGTTAAGATTTTGAAGTCCAATAAAGTGCGTCCAACCATCGTAAAAAGTGCCCCACGTGGCTCCGGGGGGTTAATAAAGGCCTCCTGAACCGAATCGATGCATTTGTGTAAGAAAAATATATATATATAAAACTTCATATACTGTAATCTCTAACTTCTGCTAACTGTCGCATTCACGAGGGAGTGGCGTTCCAGCGGATGACGTAGGTGACAATACGCTTGTCCCGCGAGAACCAAGTTTTGTTTGTGTACCAGTCTCCTCTTGGCTTTTATCGTAATCCTCTGTAATCTTTCTTTACAAATCCTCGTTTTGTACTTCTAATTCGTGACTTTGTTTTGCTCTCTCCTCTGCACTTCCATGTTCGTCACTTCCGCATTTGTCACCACGCGTATGACAGTTAGTAGAAGCTAGGGATTACGGTTTATAAAGTTTTAAATATGGATATTTTTCTTACACAAATGCATGGCTTTACTTCAGGAGGCCTTATTGAACGTGGTAGTTGTGATGCTGTCTATGGAGGGTCAGAAAGCGCTCGGATTTCATCAAAAATATCTTAATTTGTGTTCCAAAGAAAAACAAAGGGCTTATGGGTTTGGAACAATTTGAGGGTAATTAATAACAGAATTTTCATTTTTGGATGAACTATCCCTTTAAGTGAACTGGGTTTCGTTCTTTTAAAACAAATTATATGTGAAAACGCCCTTAGATGTATACCAATTTCAGATTGTACTGAAACAAGCCTTTTTGACCATTAAAATAGTCAACTCACCATCTCTACACTTTGGACAAGAGAAACAGTTGGAAAAATGGTTCATTTTTTCTGAGTAACGTCCATCTTGGCAGGGTTCACAGATAGTGTCCGAATTACTCGTGCACTCTTCCTTCAGATGAGTCCCTAGAATAAATATAAATACTTAGTTATAAATTAGTCACAATGTTAAGACTATGTCTTAAGAACTAGTTTGACTAAACTACATGAATGAACAACACGACTGGCTTTGACTTTCGGCAACTAGCGTGGACTTCTCCAGACTGTAAATCGGTGGAAAAGTGGGGCAAAAATTGTGTAGTGTCACAAAAACAGTGCTATTTCCTTATAAATTACAACACAAATGTGTACATTCTCTCCTACGCTCTCTGTACTTTACGACCTACCTGGTTTGCATCTACTGCAGCACAGTTTCAGGTTTTTAACGTAATATTCGGAGGCTGCGTTGTCACATGGTCCATCTGATCCATATGGCAGAAGTGTCTATGAAAACAAAGGGGAAAAAGCCAAAAATATCACTGACATTTTCCTTGGATTATCAGGAACTGATTCTAGTCTTGTGCACGAAACACTGCCTACCACTTCCTCAAAGTCACAATATACGTCTTCTCTGTGAGTATTTTCCCAAGGATGCTAATGCTGCTACTAGAGTATTTAGTGCAGGACAGTTTATTTGGCGCAGGCTTTTGCACAAGGTTCACTACCATGAAATATGTCAAAAACAGTACAAATATCCATTTGTACTGAATACACTGAAGTGATCGTGTCAGATCCGCACTTGTCAGCTACAACAAAGAAGCCGATTAATTGGCTGATATTTAGTCATTTTGATAATGATAAATTTACTTGCTTTTAACAGTTTAACATAAACACAACCTTTTGTGTCAGCAAGAATCTACTAACAGCTTTATCAATGAATGAAAAACTATTTTTAGTGATGCACAAAAAAAGGTTTTGCTAAAATATTGAGGCGGCTCACTGCCGAAGAACTTTGCTACGATCAGTTAATTGATCAATTTATCATAGACAGTTGAATTTCATTTTATTTATTTTCAGCTAAATGAAAACTTTATACATGCACTGGAAAATGAATGTCAGTGCACTGCTTATTTTTCAGTGCCAATTTTATAAAATAAACTTTTGTAAATTATAGAAATCCCTGATATCTACAAACAGGAATCACCATTGGAAGGTCAACTATTAATCTGACACATTCAGATCATTTGAATTTGACCAACATGGGTTTTTCCAGGCTGTTGCTTATGTAAATATAGATATGAATAAACATGAAAGGAAATGGGACATATATAGTTTAGATGTTGGCACAATATTTACTGATCTGAAAAATTAGTTATGCAAATTTTGCATTATGACATTCTCACGCTGATCAGTAGCATTTGGAAATGACAGAATTAAGTAACTGACTTTACATTCTACTTTCCTTTAACCTACACAGTTAAGAATTCAACCACACACGCATGGTATTTTTGCAGTGGGAAGTGCCGTGAACTGATACGAATGGCCAAAATGGGCCAAGGGCAATGGAGAGTGGCAAAGATAAAAGGCTGATTTTTATCTGACCGTTAATGGCCTACTTTCTGACCACTCTACTGGGTCTGTCCTGACAGATTTGCAGGCATACAGAGACTGAGTGTATGCATGCAAGCAGCTGAGTGCAGCACGTCTCCATGCAGAACTCCAAATGAATACAAACATGATCAACACTGACGGAGGGTGGGGGGTTGTGGACCAGAGGAGATCAAAAGCAGAAGTGAGATCATAAGGAAATGACCGTTAACTAACTAAATAATAACGTGCAAATTAGTGAGGGAAAAACAGTAATGACTGGGAAACTCAGATCGGGAAACCAAACAAGCTGTTCAGAGGAAAAGCAAAGGGACTTTTGCAAAATGTTGGGAACTTTCTGACTGCTCTGAAAGTCCAGCTTAAATTTGTTTATCTGTTTTCAAAACATTCCACAGATTAAATTTATCAAGAGTTGATTTATGATATTTCTTGATATGAATATCATATTTGTATGGAAGCAGGTTTTCGCCACTGAATAAAAAATAAAAAGAAGGTATTTGCAACTATATCTCGCAATTCTGACTTTTTTCTTGCAACTGCAAGTTTACACCTCAATTCTGATTTTTTTTTTTTTTTTTTTTTTTTTTTATTATGCAACAAACTCGCCATTGTGAGTTATAAAGTCAGAATTGTGGGATATAAACTTGAAATTGCAATACATTTATTTTTTTTGCAATTGCACATTTATATCCTGCATTTCTGACTTTTTTCTCACAATTGCAAGGTTATATTTTGTATGCCGAAACAGGCATGATTCTCAGTGTGAACCCTCAAATGGTTAAAGATGGATTCAGCAAGATCTCTCACAGATCGCTGAGTTAGTATCGGCACTATTACTGATCTCTACGACTTAAAAAGGAAGTTGCCAGAGGATTGCACTTTCTGCCACAGACCAAAATGCACAGAATGATTTAAGAATTGTCGCAATTGAATGACACACTCAATTCATGTGGTGGCTTCTGACAAATGACTAATTTATAACTGACTGAAAGAAACTGTCTGAGATAAAAGAGCTACCGTTTAAGTTAAGATCAAATCAAAATTTTAGCTTATGAAAACAATTTCTGCAAGAAATTCATATCCTGATATAATCAAACAGATTAGATGTTACGAAAAATGACTGCATCATCTCTAAAACCACTGATGTCTTCTCAGCCAAATGACAAGCGCTGAAGATGTTAAGAGGAAATTGCTGAGGTGTGTTACTGGGAAACGACCCACATATACAGGCCAGCAGACTTCCTCCATGCAACAGTGCACTTTACTGAAAAACGGAGACTGAGTGCTTATCTTTACAGTATCAGCATCCATGTAAGCCAACCACACCAGTGTAAAACCCAACAAGCCCCAACACATTTACACACTGCATGCAAAAAGGACACACGTGTTTCTTGTTATGCATGCAATCTAATCAAGATCATTCAGTATCTGTGCATTAATCTTTTTAGCATTTAAGCAACTGTGTGCTCCTTTTTTTCTGAACTTCAGCACGTTCTTCAGTCAAACCAGGTTTATTTTCCCATGACTTGTAGATCATGTACGTGTAATTATAACAAGTAGAGCAAGTGGAACCTGCGGTGTAAGTTTTTAAAGAGTTGACTAAATAGACAGAGCCAGGGCTGTTTAACAAGACTTCATTTACATTCTCCCTTGATATGTGGTAAAGTACGTGGATGTGTTCTAGTTAAACTGTGCTATACGTGAACTCCCCACCCTCTCAATCTAGACCACAAGAAAAACTAGCTAGAAAAATGATTTGACATTACAGTGGATACTTCCTCTCTAGACAGCACTTGCGGTAGGCAGCTTATCACCCTATGATGCCCAAAGATGCTGCACACTGGGCTATGATGGTAAGAACTGCGGTCTTTGAAGGGTTTGGGTTTTTCCTCACGCTTATGTCCAATAATATTGTCTGTGTAGGCACTGTAGATGAATAGGTTTCGTCTATGCCCATCATACCCAAAATGTTGCCTAAATTGACAGCACACTATGTTTTAAGATGCCTACACTCTTAAAAATAAAGTTTCTTTATTGGCATCAAGGGTTCCATAAAGAACATCCACAGAAACTTTTAATTCCACAAAACTTTAAAAAGTGGAAAAAGGTTCTTTAAACCAAGAAAAAATCCCATGTCCACTGTTGCACACTTTGTTTTGCCAGTCCATCTAGGCAGTATATTAGGATGTCGTCTAGGTAGGCAGGTCACTTGGTTGTTTCCTAAAAATAGGCCATCTAGAATGGCAGTATGCTGGGTTTCGCATATGAAGTGAAGTGACGTGTGGCCAAGTATGGTTACCCATACTCGGAATTAGTGCTCTGCATTTAACCCATCCAAATGCACACACACAGCAGTGAACACACACACACCCGGAGCAGTGGGCAGCCAATGCTGCGGCGCCCGGGGAGCAGTTTGACAAGATACTGTCTAAGTAGAGTGGTGCTTATGCCCAAAATGCTGTCTAACTAGGCAGCACACCATGTTTTAAGATACGTATGATGCTAAACATTTCCATTTGCATAGGTAGTTCACTAGTTTTGCCTATAGTGTCTCCAAAAATGCTGTGTAGGCAAACTGAAAAAAACATATGCTTATGCTGGTTAGGAGTGTTTTGAAGCATGGCAGCTGGTCCTGGTCAGGTCCTGGTCCTAAGCAACTGGCTCCTGCTCAGGACCAGCTTAAACCAACTCAAACCAGCTGCCATGCTTTAAGACATACCTAACCAGCATATGCTGTTTTTTTTAACAGGGTCTTATGATGCCCAGCTCATTTTAGTTTGCCAAAGACATGCAGAAATGCTGTCTATGTAGGCAGTATATTATGTTTTATGATGCCCAAAACATCTAGGTAGGCAGGTCACTTGGTTTTTCATGTCTACCACCGTTCTCAAAAATACCACCTAGGTAGGCAAGCTAGCTGGGTTTTGATGAAGAATATAGAGTCTAAGTAGACTAGTTCCCAAGATGCTCAAAATGTTATCTAAGCATGCTCCTTTTTTTTTTTAAATACCCATGATGCTCAAGAATACAGTTTGGGTGGGTGACTTTCCAATCTTGTGGCCAAAAATGCTGTGAAATACTTAGCTCAATTTGTTTTGGCAAAGACACTTGAAAATGCTGTCTATGTAGGCAGTTCCATTATGCTTTATGATCCCAAATATGCTGTATAGGTAGGTAGGTCACTAGATTTCCCTTCATTTCCTTCATTTCCTAGCTGCCCAAAACTCTAAATATGCAACAAGCTGTTTTAAGATGTCTATAATGCCTATATAAGATGTTAAGACATGTAGTAGGCTACTGTCTACGTAGGCAGCATACTAAGTCTAGGTAGAAAGCGCACTACAGTAGCCTATGCACGTGATAGGCACAACAGTAGGCAGCGCACTACGATTTGCGACACCAGCCAAGCTACGCAGCCTCTGCTGGAAATTCCAACAGCGCCAGAACAGAACACAAGTGAAAATAAATATATCTTTCATTTCTACGACACACTCTTAGAATCCGAGAATAACGTTTGTTTTTCGTTTAGTGTTTTTCAGAAGAATCTTTTCATCTCTATCAAAACACACCTTGTGAAAGTCATGTAAGTATAAGAATGAATCATTACATTGCGTTGTCAGCAACACATATAAACCTGTTCGTTACCTTCCCTTCTGCCACACGCCACACCGCCGCCATAAATAATAACCGTGAGATGAGAATCAGCATGATCCTTCAGCGACCCGCGCGACTGAACTCAAATAACTGACCATCACTCCCGGAAATGTTGCTCGGTAGTCCCCCTGTAACCAGGAAGCGACGGCGTGTTAGACACAAGCACACAGCAGACCTCTGAGAGACATGAGCTCCTCCTGCACTATAGAGGCAAAAACTCGTATCGACCCTGGAATGAGGATTTAGGGAAAACACAGTTTGTGAGGTAAATGAAGGAGAAATAATTGATGTCACTAAGCAAATTTGTGAAAATGATGTCAAATGTTCAGTCAAGGCACTTATAGATTTGGAAAGTGCAAAAGAAAATATACAAATATGTGTAGTGTACATATAAATCCATCAATTGTAGACTACACATTGTGTATTATAGTGATAGACAGAACAGTAGAACAACAGAAAAGACAGACAGAATGAAAGAACAGTAGATGGAATGATAAAACAATAGATAGGTAGATTAAAAACTATATGACGTATAGAAAGAATGATAGAATGAAAGATAGAACGATAGAAATAACAATAGAATTATAAAATGGTAGATAGAATGAGGGAGTCATAGATAGAGTAATGGAATTATAGAAAGAAGAGTAGATAGAATGACAGAAAGAACTAGATATTACTAGACAGAGAGACCGTTAGAAAGAACAATAGATGGAATTCTGCAATTGTTGAAAGAATGGAGTTTATTGACTTGATATTAATGAAGAATCAGAACACATTTACAAATGTTTCAATCAAAAATTCATGTACACTGCAAACAAAGCAAAATGACAAGCACACAAGCTCAAGTTGAGTGGCGGATTCTGAACATGTGCTGTAAAGGTTGCAGGGCAGACTCAGTCTGTCCCGACCAGACCTCCTACAACAGTCAAATCAGACACCTTCTTTCCGAAGGTGAGGTTGGGTATTTTTAGACATGCATATGAAACACCCACATAGAACAAAATTCTGATTAGAAACATACACAGTCGTTAGGTTCTCGACCACTCGCTTAAACAATAAAATAATTCATACACATCATGTGCATTTCAGTTATGCTGCCTCTGTCTTGTAGGATATTCGTTTTGAAAACTCAGCACCTTTGAGGGTGTTTTTCTCACCCTTTCGTCTGTACCTCCTGTGCACAGTCTTCATGCGTGTGTTTGTCCCATTTTCGCTGCAGCAGCGATTCAGACACGTGCAATTCTAAAAACTGACAAACTTAAATTAAGCATAAATCTTTTCCTTGATGTGCAAAAAAGCAAAAGTCATTACTCGGCGTTTTCCATCTTGTACATCTGCGCATTCCATATTCGACATACAGTGCAATCAAGGTAGCCTGTACATTTTGCCAGAGTGCATGTTTCTCTGGAACCGAAACCATGACTTGGCCATTGCTGATGCCAGGCTTTAACAGGAATCATATCTGGCCACTTGTGATTTTCAGCCTTGTGATTCAACCTGGAATCTTCCGAAATGCCATCATGAAGTTCATGCAAGAAACCACATGTTCGAGTTCTCACTTTCCAGTTGCCGGCACAGGAAAACTCAAGCTCAGTTCCTCCTTGGCCTCTTCCTGTGCACTTATTCTTATTCTGACCTCCTGCGAGGGTGGATTTGACTCTTGCTGCGGTCTGCTGATGAGGGGAACACCTTCTTCGCAAACTCCTGCCTCTTCCTTTTTATCACCCGAGTTGGAGCCCAGAATCACCATTCCAGGAGAGTAGATGTAGATGGACCCTATTACAGACAAATAATGTTGAAGTCAACAGGCAAAAATGACCCCTATTAAACCCTTATGTAAGTCTCTTATGCTCACAGAGGCTGCATTTATTTGGCCAATAATACAGTAAAAACAGTAATATTCTGAAATATTATTACAATTGAAAATAACTGGTTTGTATCTGAATATATTTCAAAATGTAATTTATTTCTGTGATGCAAAGCTGAATTTTCAGCATCATTACTCCAGTCTTCAGCATCACACGATCCTTCAGAAATCATTCTAATTTGCTGCTTAATTATTTTGAGTTAATTGAATTATTGTTGTTATTAATGGTTCCTATTATCAGTATTTTTGCTGCTTAATAGTTTTGTATACTCCAGACTTTTAGTAGTGTATCACAGTTTCCACAAAAACATGCCAACATGCTCAGTCTAGTATTATGGGAAGCATTCTGGGATTACGTTCTCCAGAAACCATACAGCTTTCTTTCGAAACAAGACACCGTAATGTTGCTGCTTGCCTTTTGAAATAGCTTTGAAGTGCAACTGTGAAGTCTTAAAATACTGTCTAGGCCGGCAGACAGAGAGGAACCAAGCGCAAGGTTTATTTTTCCACTTACCTTTTTGCCATAGTTTACATTTATTATGGGCGTTTTTGTTATTACAGATTACTAAGCGTGGTCTTTAGCAGGAAATCCAAAACAATCAAAAAAGCAACTATGTTGTACATAAAACCCACAGAACAGGAAGTAAAAGTGCTCTGTGATTAAGTGTTCAGGCGTGTCCGTTCCAGAGGTTTATTGAAGCAAACAGAAGTTCATCACACATCACGTAAACAATCAAAAACATTTCAAGTCTGTGTAAAGGCAAAAAAATTAATAAATATTCTTCGAAAGGTATTTTAAAATGCCTCTTGTTTGTAATTAATAGTTGCCCATAAATAAACAGCTAGTCATCCTTTACTCTTTTCACTACAACAAAAGTAGATGATGTATACTGCCGGCCTTTAAAAAAGACAAAAAGTGATGTTCTTACTCTGTATTTTTCAGAAGTGGGTGGAGTATCCAAAAACTGTGCTCAAGTAGTGTTGTTTTTTTTATGTTAAATTTAACCAGTTACGTCAGTAAATCACAATACTATGACACTATAATTTTTTCCAGCATCAACAAAAGCCATCTTTACACTGCAAAGGTGTAACAGCTGCATCTGACATGGCATTTATGTTTATTTACACAGACTGTTTAATGTTGCTCATGTACACATATTTACACAAAAATTGCATAATGTAAATAGCCCATAATTAAAAAAAAAAAAAAGGAACCCATTAGAAGGTGAAGCAGCAATATCATGAAAAAATGATTGCTCTTGATATGGTAATAATGATCATTAATATCGATTAGAACTAACAGAAGGGGGAAAGCATGAACCGTTTATGAATTGCTTTTTACAGGTTAGCCTAGACAATCAAGACTTCACATTGATTATTTAAGTAGCTATCATGAAAAACAGAACAGTTGTTCAAACTGGGAATAGATTATATAAAGAAAGTGAGCAAAGAACACCAAAGTGGTCCCATGACTTCAGTTTGATGTGAGTTATGCACTTTCGCAAAAACTCCCATTATAATCACTGAAGCTGCTGTCTACACTACAAAATCAATTTCTTACTTGCATAGCTTGGTCCCTATGAAATATGTTTTATTTTTTCCCAAATTCCGTTTTATTATTATTATTTTTTCAAAATTCAGTTTTTTCCATTTTTAGATATTTCTGGATTCCATTTTTTCTATTTTAATTGTTTCAATGATTAAATTAAATTTTATTCATCAAAAAGCATGTCATGAAACTCACTATAATAAACAGCAAATTATTGAAAGTTTAACAAAAATACAATTTTTAAGGCCCCATGAAAGGTTTTTTTTTTTTCTTCTCCAAATTTTTTTGAATTGTATTTTAAAGGTCTCATTAAATAGTAATAATCTAAAGCATCTCTAATTAATTGATTATATATATATATATATATATATATATATATATATATATATATATATATGTATATATAAAATATTATTATTTTATTAATTTAAATAAATTTATGTTAGATAAATTCTGGTAAATATTCATTTAAAAATAATATTTAAATAATAATTTTATTACTAGTAGTTGTACTATCTTTACATTAAGTAATATTTCTGTCATAGTTTCTTCAAGTTAAACCAAACTTTTATTTTGACGGGTTGCTTTGAAGACCTTTAGGTTTCTGTTTGTATATGATACCAATAGTTTTACTCAAAAGAAACGGTCAAATGCTCATGAAGTTATTTATATTTAATAGCTATTTGTGCCGCTACGTTTTTCCCATGTCTTTTATATTTTCTAATATGAAATAGCCAGTAAAATAAAGGCTTTTTAAATAATTTTGAAGAAGAGTGCCTTGGATTTCCCTTTTTTATATCTATTTGAATTCCCAACCCCAAAGAGCACCTTCAGACATTTTATTGAACTCTCTGAGCACCCTGGACTTTTTTGTCTCTTCAAAACTAGTCCATATCGTGTTTCGATTTAAGTGTACTGACCTATTTTTCATATATCCATCACAAATTTGGCAATTCCGTAAAATCCCATGTTATACGGTAAATTCCGATTTTAGGACTGGATTTCATGATTCCGTCCACGTTTTCCACATTGTGGAAATCATAGGGACCCATATAGCATATTTTATGCAGTTCGTTGTTTATGTTGATGAGAGAATTCGCGAACACAGATTTAGAATTCAGTCAGTGAGCATGCGCACTGAACAGCTGCGGAGTTCTCCGTGGTGACGAATCAAAACGCCTCTGATTGGACATTTCATTCATAAACTCAACAGAAATGTGTGTGATTAGTTATAATGCTCAAAACCGCATTTATAAAGAAATCTGATGTAACGTAATAAGGCAAATCTACTATAAATTAAATGTTACAATCAACACTTTATTCATTTCACGTTTCACTTTAATCATGACAGTCGTAACAGATCTATCTTACAACTGCTACGAAGTAGGCCTATTGTGAAATAAAATCGAATGATTAGGCTACATGTGCAATCGTTCACAACACATGCAGGTGTTCAAAAAGAGAAGTTTTTTTTTATCGCAGGCCAACAGTAGAATTTGCAGATTTGGTTTCAGTTGACTGTAGGTTCATGACCACTTCATCCAACGCTCTTTATGTTCTCCGTGTACGAATGGGAAACCGCTTCAGATGATTCAGTGCGTGCAGGAAACTGAACAAATCATTTTTCAATTGATTTGAAAACCGATTCAGACCATTTTGGCCACTTGTTTGATCAAGACTTTGAACTGAATCGACTCAAAAGAGTGATTCATTCACGTATGGGGCATCGCTCAGAGCTTGGAATAAAGTGTTTCTTAACATGTATTGTATTATAATTAAGTAAAAAGGGGAATGCCTCCCAGGGTAGAGAAGTGCAGTATTATCATTAGAAATGTACTGGAGTTAAAGTAAAAGTACCCACCTTTAAATCTACTCTTAAAAGTACAAATTTTCTAAAGATTTACTCAAGTAAACAGAGTAAATGTACTTTTTTACTACCCACCTCTGGTATATTTGTTGTGTTTTCCAGTGCAATAATAATAATAATAATAAAAACTGTTAAACCAACATACATTTAATTGAGATGCAAAAATAACTTAAGATATTAAGTCTTGTTTTGTGACAAAATTATCAAAAGGAAGTGAGTTTTTCTTAAAACAAGGCACAATATATGCCAATAGGCCCATAAATAGAAACTTGATTCAAAGTGAAAACATGTTTATTTTTCGTACCCCATTGGTACTTTTTTTTCTTTTTTTTTTTTCTTCTGTTTTAAGGATGTACACACTTCATTTTTCACATTAAATCTCATGTCAAGTAAATGTACCTTAGTTTAAGAATGTGCTGTGCTGGAAAACAAGACAAAAATTCTGAGGAAAAGTAGCACTTTCTGCAGTGATCATATGATTTATGAACTATAATCCAGAAGTCATACAACAGATCTGAGTGAGAAACTAAAAATAAATTCAAGAGCTGTAGTAGAAGGGAAGTTAACTTAAAAAAAAAAAGCTATATTATGGTTCAAGAACACTTTAAATATAGTACAAAAGTCGTACAGGCCCGTTTTTGTGATGCTTTTTTGACATCCTTTTAGTGTTTAATCATGACTGAATTTTTGTTCCTTTAAATTTTTAACAAAGATCATGTACAGTAAGTTCAAATTCAAATGCAATACAATGCAAATTCAACATAAAGACGTTTAAAGGACTCACCCACAGTATTGCTGATGTTCTCACCCTTCCCATTGTGATCCATTGTGACCTGCTGCAGGCCCGTACTCTGACCTTTGACCTCTCTGCCATCACTGCCGAGGGGTATCTCGGTGTGGGATTGGGAATTGGATGAAATTTGATGGTCACTTGCAGATTGACTCCGGTGTTGATAATGTTCCTATAGGGACCATGAAACAAAATTAAAGGGGACTTATCATTTTAAAGGAATAGTTTCAATTGTTCAATCAAAAAAATTAAAATTTGCGTACTCTCTCTTAGGCCATCCAAGATGTAGATGAGTTTGTTTCTTCATGAGATCAGATTTGGAGAAATGCAGCATTACATCAATTGCTCATCAATGGATCCTCTGCAGTGAATGGGTGCCGTCAGAATGAGAGACCAAACATTTGATTAAAAACAATAATATCCGCAAGTAATCCACGTGACTGCAGTGCATAAGTTAATGTCTTGTGAAGTGAAAGGTTGCATATTTGTAAGAAACAAATCAATCTTTAACACGTTTTTAACCTCAAACTGTTGCTTCCAGCTAAAATAGAATAAAAGTTCATCTATAAAATTGCTTACTACAGTGAAAAAATCTGAATCAAGTGAGAAATATGCAGAGCTCAAGCACCGTTTACGAGCAAAAACAGTTCTAAACAAATATGTCAATGGATTTTGGTGTGCGAGGAAAGCAAGGAATTGACTTTTTTACTTTCACGCGTTATTATCGATTATGAACTTGTATTTTGACCAGAAATGACAGTTTGAAGTTAAAGTACCTTATTGATCAATTTGTTTATTACAAACACACAGCTTTTGGCTGTACAAGAACTGAAGTTGTGTGGATCATTGTGATGTTTTTATCAGCTATTTGGACTCTCATTCTGACGGCACCCATTCACTTCGGAGGATTCATTGGTGAGCAAGTCATGCAATGCTACATTTCTCCAAATCTGTTCCCATCAAGAAACAAATTCATCTACCTCTTGGATGGCCTGAGGGAGAGTATTTTATTTATTGTGACATGTAGTCAGAAAAGTACTTACATGTTCTCCTTTTAGTAAACCTAAAATGAAAACAAGAAATAAGTCAAAAGGTTGCATATGTCAGACAGTATAAGCAGCTCATGTAGGTGCAACAGCGACTGTGTGAACTGTGTGTTGCGGGCCTAGACGTTCTGTGGTTTCTCAGGATGTGTTAAATGTGTTATGGATGTGTTAAATGCATGTCATTCTGAAACACTGTGAATGTTTATGTTGAGTCTGACCTTATGGGAATTAAAACACGTGAGAGACAATGCAATGCTCTTTACTGTAAGAAGCAATCTGGGTGGATTCCAGGCCACTTATAGCCACTACACTGCACTTTAGACATGACAATACAGTACTGTGATTCAAAAGGGGTTTCTTGGTTTAGGCAATTACTGCTGAAAAAACACAGCATCATTGGAGACTTCTGTTATTTGTGTTCATTTGTAGCATATTGAATGCTGAAGCATTCAAAAGATCAATTGCATTTTAGTCTTTATATCATACCAAGGCATTTTAAACAGGTTTTCTTTGCCACTTTTGTCAGCATGCAGAATCCAGCCATGAACAAGATTATCAACATTAAGATCAATAGCAGCAGCCAATGGGACTGGCTTTCCTCTGATGGGTCTATGAGTCGTGCACTGACCCCTGGTGATGACAAAAAGAAACTCAGTGTTATTTTTACTCAGTGTGCTTCCTGAGTTTTCTAACAGTTATTGCAACAGAATGTAATTACTTTTTTTTTATTCATTTTCTGTTGGATGTTGACATTATTTAACCAGTTTTTTTGCTTACAAATTATTACTCATTACTATAAAGATTTTTAAAATTATTATTATTTAAATCAGCATAAATTAAAAACAACATACTACCAAAATACAAAAAAATACTAGTATTTTATAGAAATATTTTAATGTGACGCTTGTGGGTTTATTTATTTATTTTTTGGATGAAGGTAATTGTAATATTTCTACAATAGGCTTAATTTTATTTATGCAACATGTATATCTTTATCATTTTAGCATCAATGAGAAACAATGAGATACTTGGCAACAAGCTGAAATAATATATATATATATATATATATATATATATATATATATATTTATATATGTGATATTCTTTACAGGTTTCACGAGATAAATCTGGCTGCTATTTTTCTCACTTTAAGTTTCAAATACTTTATACATTGCTTTCCAAAAATGTATATTCAGCACATCCCAACAGTGAATAGAGTGTCATGCATTTATCAGTACCTGTCCCGGGGATGGAAGTGTTAGTGGTTGGGAATGTAGTAATGATATTTGTGGAAGTGGGCAAGGATGACATCGCTGTGGTGATAAACGCACACTCTCTGTCCTTTATCACTGTGCCCTCATTGATCATTTCCATCCCAGACTGAGCACAACTGTGGAAAAGTGCACAGAGATAATGCATGAGACAAGAGCAGATCGGACTTAATATTATGTGTTTGTAAGGCAGCACTGGTTTGATATTCCTCAGATACTCTGGTTAGTGTTTGTTCTAAACCCTCAACTACATAATCTGCAAATAATTCAACCTTGGGTTGAACTTTCCCAGATGGGATGTTCAGAACTCAAAATAACCGCCGGAGCTGATAACACTGTCATTTGCATACTTACATATGATTACTCTTGTTCTGACATCTATTTGCATACTAAATTGTTATTGGGCTCATCTTCTTTCCATATATTTAACTACTTACAGCTGCATGTACACTTCACAGTGGTTGCGTGTTCTCGTACACAGAAAAAGAAGTTGCACTGTAAACAAAAGTGGCTAGCAGAAACCTCAAAGATAAAACTGTGTGTGAGAGATAAAGAAACTGAGTAAGAGCGATAGAGAAAATAAAAAATAGTGTGAAACTTGGTGGTGTTGTTGTGTCACCACACATGATTCTTCATCTTCTTACTCAAAACATGCCTATTAAATGCATTTAAGTCTCCTAAAATAGTAGTTACCACTGAAAGTCCAAAGAGCCAACCAAGTCTGTATGATATTCTGGCCTCTGTATGGACTGAATGCAAGTCTGAGGGATTTTTCCAGTAATCATATGTGGATGCAGTTTTATGGAAGCCATCACAGGATAAAAAAAATAAAAAGGTAACTTTATATCTCACAATTCTCGCAATTCTGAGTTTATATCTCAAAATCGTGCCTCTTTTCTCGCAGTTCTGAGAAAAAAAAGAAGTCAGATTTTGGTTTTAAGGTGTCCTTGTTACAGTATAATAATTATACATTTAAGTATTGAGTACTATTAATAAACTACATGTACTTACTATCTGGGTACACTCTTAAAAATAAAGGTGCTTAAAAGGTTCTTCACAACGATGCCATAGAACAGGGCTATTCAACTGGCGGCCCGCCAATCATCTTCATCCGGCCCGAGGAAAAGTACGCAGGTCGCACATTCGCCTTGAATTGTTCTTGTACTAATTAGTTTGTCCACAAGGTGGCATCACTGGCCCGGGCCAGCCAAAAAGAAAAGGGAGAGACGCAATATCAATAATCTACCGGAAACCGCAACATCAATAGATGGCAGTTTTGACAAGCGCTTATGTGAGAGAGTTAGGAGATATCCACAATTCTAACGTTAGTTTAAACATAGTGCTGTCAAACGATTAATCGCATCCAAAATAAAAGTTTTTATTTACATAATATATGAGTGTGTTCTGTGTATATTTATTATGTATATATAAATACACACAAATACAGTATATATTTTGAGAATATTTACATGTATTTACATGTCTATATTTATATTCATATAATTTATATCAGAAATAAATATTTTTAATATATAAAATAATTTTTTCTAAAATATATACATGCATGTGTGTATTTATATATACATAATAAATATACACAGTACACATAAATATATTATGTAAACAAAAACTTTTATTTTGGATGCGATTAATCGCGATTAATCATTTGACAGCACTAGTTTAAACAAGTTTAAAGACAGTGTTATCGGTCATAACTTCTGGTGAGAAATAGCGCTGACACTGGACGGATATTCTTATCAAAGCAGGAAGTATAGTTTGAAAATCTGCATGTTTGGCCGTATTCATAAACTGAGCCGCTTCAGACAAGTGCGCTAGCGCTTCGGTGGACAAAACCACACACAATGATGTAAAAATACGTGGTTTTGGCGAGTTACCTCATAAACACAGTCTTAAATCAGTTATAAAATCCTAAATGACCGTAAAGAGTTGGGAGAAAATTGGATATGCGTCACATCCGCGTCATGTGCATCAGGTTTTATTAAAGAAACAGCGCTGCTTTTAAAGTGAAACCTGCTGCAGTCTGTGATTGATGTGAATCAAAGAACTAAAGAAAAAGAGAAATCACTCGACTGCTCTGCTCGCTGATTAACTTTTGTAGCTTGAATAAAGAATAATCAATATGGCTTATGCATACAATTTATAGTTTATGTGAAGATTGTTTGAAGTTTACTTATAAAAAGTTGTAATATTTTTCAAAGCCTATTAAAGGTTAAAAATATCATAACATTTCAATTATACTGTAATATTAAATGGCTATAATTAATGGCTAAAATTAAAGGAAAAAATGGATTTAATAGAGAGTAACAGTAACATTATTTGTATCAATGATGCTTCATTAATAATAGGCTAGTAAAAAGATGCCATTAAACACATATTTAAAATACACCATCTTTATGTTGTTTCTATATTAATTTGGAAGTTCAGTGTGAAAATATGACAAATATATTAATATGCATTTAGTCACTTTTTTTTAAAATTAATTAAAAAATGTGTGATTTATTTTTTTAATTGAATGGCAGACAGCACTAATGTTAACCTTTTTATAGATGTTACTGTTGGTAATATTAGTTAATTTTACTGCTGAATATGCATTTAAATTTAATTTCCAATTTTATAGGCCCCCCAGAAAAAGATCGGGACGGCCCCCTTCAAATGGTCAATTCGATAATCCGGCCCTCAAATGAAGTTAATTGAATAGCCCTGCCATAGAATAACCATTTTTGGTTCCACAAAGAACCATCTCTTTCTTACCTTTTTATAATCTGAAGAACCTTCTTTCGCCACAAAGAATGTTTTGTGAAACAGAAAGGTTCTTCAGATGTAAAGGTTCTTTATGGAACCATTTAGACAAAAAAAAGTTATTCTATGGCAGCCCTTAAAGTTGCTGTATTTAAGTCTATATTTGCATATGTGATGTGATGGTTAGTTGTTTATACATGAAAGATGTTGTAATGGTACACTGGTATGCACATACGCAAACAACAGGCGTTATATTTGTTTCACAAGGGATATTGCATCAGTGCGCTGTGTATGATGCAGGCTTGCTGCCGAATACATTGCCTACCGCGGTACCGCTCCCCACTGTCATTTAGCTTTTTTATAGAAATAAAAATCATTTAGTTCATTTGGACAACAGACACTACAGTTGTAAAGTGAAAGCAGTTCATGCTTCGGGTGTATATGGACACGAAAGTGAACGCGGAAAAAATTAAGATGTTAAAGTAAATTAAGGATGTGTTCACACTTGTAGTTCTGTTCTCCTGGTTTGTTTGGTCCAGACCAGTTTGGTATGCTTAGCGTTCACACCAGACATGTTCACAAGTCTCTGAAGTCCAAGCCCAGTCTCAAGTCTTTAAAGTGGAATCCAAGTCAAGTCTTAAGTCTTTGTTCTATTTATTAGCAACAGTTCTTTCAGCTAGTAATTGAGGCTAAATCCGTTTTAAAAAAACTGATTTCACAATATGATTTTCTTAGAAAAATATTTTTTTTTAAGACAAATTAGAAATGAAAAGGTGTCAATTTATTGTCAGATAAAATGCTGCACATTTCTTTGTAAAATTGAAATGTCAAACAGCAAAACTAAATTGAAATTTGAAAACAAACCCCAATCAATCAAATAAATAACACAAATAAAAGAAATCTCATATAAACAAACTAAGGCTTTGTCTGTGCTCTTTTTCAATTTAAAATTAGAATCAACCACTGTATTTTAAACACAACACAATCCAAACAAAGAGGCTGCATACATGCAGCATGAGCAGTTTTTAATCTAAATTGGATTGTATAATTTCAAAATTTGAAGCAAAAACAAAATGGCCTGACTTTAGTTTTGTGAAACTATACATAAAACATCTGCACGAAACAAAACAGCAGACGGGCTGAATTAATGCAGATTCACTCTCTGCCAGCACTTTAATATGCATTATACAGAGGCAAGATGAGAAGAAAATACCATCTAAACTTTTCTAAAGACAGCCAGTTCCCCTCAGAGATACATTCATGTAAACTCCAATACCAAATGACGTTTTTTACGAGTCTCACGAATCACGAGTCCAAGTCAAGTCCCAAGTCTTTATTTATGCGACTTAAGTGTGACTCGAGTCCAAGTCCCAGACTCAAGTTTCCATCTCTGGTTCACACTGGCATTTTTTACAGCGAACCTAAAGATACCAAACCTAAAGGCATAGTGATACGTTCACAACCTGATTGGTTGGGTTGAATGATGTATATTTCGTGACGGAACTTAACGAACACCCCAAAAAGTAGGTGTTTTCGTGTTAGGGTTAGGATCAGTGTATGACATCTAAGTACCAATTCACCGATCGGTCTGCTCAGTGCCGCTTTAAGTCGAAAAAATCAGAGTCAAAATCGCAAAAAAACACACACACACACACACACACACAAAAAATCTTAACCTGATAAAACTGGGCACCACACATACTAAAGAAACATGGTGAAAACTGCTGACTTAACATGGCCAGAATGTGTCTACTATTTCATGTGCCTTCTCATGGGTTTATTGTCTTGTTACCTTGTTAATCAGTTCTGTCTTTTTATTGGTTCATGTTTATTTATTTGTTCCAATTCATTATTGGGTGTTGTTATGTGTTTCCCCATCCATGTGTTTAAGCCCTCAGGTTTGCTATGTTTCCTTGTTACGTATTGTTCACTGTAACCGCTGTGTGGTGAGGTTTGTCAAGTTATAAGTCTACTTGTGGTTTTTCTTTGTTTACTTCTGTGTATTTGTGTTTGATCTGATTCCAACACAGTGCAGGCTAGTTGTCCTCAGAGGGTTATTGTTACATTCGATTGCCAGATGTAAATTCAGAATTGCAAGATAAAATTGTGAGAAAACCTCCCTGAAAAACTGACTTGAGATATTAACTCAGAATTGTAAGATATTAACTTAGAATTCTAAGAAAGTCTGAGTTGTGAGATATAAACTCAGAATTGTAAGATAGACTTCACAATTCTAAGAAAAATCTGAATTGCAAGATATCAGCTAACAATTGAGAGAAAAAAGAATTGTGAGATAAAAAGTTGCAATTTTATTTTTTATTCTGTGACAAAAAAAGTGTTTTGTGAAATGTAAACTCTTAAGTCTTAAGTTCAAACCAGGAACGATAACTATAAAGAAAACTATATTAGCGTCCACACCAGTGAACAATATCGTCTGTTTATTCTAAGCACATGCGCGTCTGCCGCTTTAAATTCTCGAGCTCCTTATAGCAGGATGGATTCTGATTGGATGTCAATGTTTGTATCGTTCATCAGCTGAAAAAAAAAAAAAACTTTCTCAAAGTGATTCCAACGATATCATTTCTCTGTGCCTTTATCGTTATAGTTATGGTGTGGACTTTGCTATTCTTTAATACTGAGAACAATTTTTCTAGTTATTGTCCTTGGTGTGAACAGGCCTTTACAATTCAGAGTTTTTCCCCCCCTTTTTTTTCTCAGAATTAGAATTGTGAGATAAAAGTTGCAAATACCTTTTTTTTTTTTTTTTTTATTCCATGAAAATGGGCTTCAATATGTTTTTAAGGTATCACTGCAGACTTAAAAACAGTAGCATATGTATGAATATTACTCACTCTTTATGAGGCTTGCAGACTCCCAGAGAGGCATTGCTGGAGAATGTGCCATTCCCACAGGGAACACATGGTTTATGGCAGTGTGTGACATAATTGTTTCCTCTCGTACAGTAAAAACCTGGTTTACAGAAGCACGATCTATTGCTTTTCTGAGTGCATGGAGTAACTTCCACCTCATTTCTAGCCTCTGTTTCCACCCAAATACACAAAGACATAGAGAGCCATCAATGAACAAAAAAATCTACAAAAACATCCAAACATCTTATATACTGCTTATTAAATTAGTAATAAAAACTTTACATTTGAATTATACTTTTCTCACTATGCTATAGGGGCTGTTCACACATCACATCACTTTTTTTTTCTTTTTTTTTTTCCATTCCATTGCACAGGTTTTTATGAAAGCCCATTTCGGACACAGAATTAAAAAAAATAATAATTGCATAATTGTGACTTTTTCTCTCACAATTCTGAGTTTATATCTTGCATCTTTCACATGTAAAAACATCCTAATTGTGAAATATTAACCTAGAATTGTGAGAGAAAAAGTCGCAATTACCTTTATTTTGCATCATAGGTATGCATCACAGATTGCACTCGTGCTTTGCATCTTTTTCAAGACGGAGTACTCTAAAAATGCAGCACTCAAAATAAGTTCACTTTTTAAAATCGCATCTCTAGACATTGTTGTCTTTTCACTTCGCTGTTGAAAGTTGACATTTTAACTTGAGAACCACGTTTGTAGAATGCTTGTTGTCTTAAAAAGACGTAAACGCAATGGTCAAAGGTCAAAAACATGTCCTGTGTGAACAACCACCAAGAGGTCAACATGAAACTGACTCTATATACTTTTTAAATACACATTCCCGGTCTTGTTGTGCAAGATTAATTCATTTTTACATGTTTTACATCACGTGAAAAGACATATTCAATGAAAAGAAACTGGGTTGATTTTATCCAGTGCAAATTATTTGGATGATGAAATGTGGCCATATCCACATTTCCCTCCAAAAAATCCTTTGTGATATCAGCTGAAAAATAATCTTGTTTTAGAGGCGATTTGCCGAAAAATAATGAAGACAAACCTTTACTTCTATGTCATAATGTGCACCGATGAATCACACACAGTAAGAGCAGGAATGCGTATGAAGCAAGTAATAAAAAGGACAACATTAATTCAAAACCATCCTGTTTCATTTTCAAAGCTCACTAATGCTCAAATGCTGGGAAATGTCGTGCTACTACTAACCAGAACACTCTTGAGTACAGCGTTTACATCTCGTGATTCCCTGTTTGGATTGCTGGTAACATCCGTTATAGCCTACGTGTGAAACAGAATGCAAACAACAGACATCAAAAGTAATCTCATATCTTCATGTGACACAGCTCTAGCTGTGCAAGAGTAAAAGTACTTGCAGCATGATTAAAGGAGTTTTGAATTGACTGGTGTCTGATTTCTTAGTACACACTCACAGACATTTTGAAACTTGTGGGAAAATCATTTAGTTAAAGGCTGAGTAAAAATTCCCTATAGTCAATCTGCGCAAGTCAAAACTTTATTCTAACAGAGTGCAATCATTTGGTCAGTAAGGGACATGGGTAGATGATCTGCTGTTTGTAAATGCCAGTGATGTTTTAAAAGGGACAGACTGACTGTGTTCAATTAACTCATCTGTCACTTTTAACCTAGATTTTGACCGGCAGCAGTTTCACATGCACATATGAGTGTTGCACAACTCACCACAAATGATTTGCTAAGGTGTTTGGAATGGTTGCTAGGTGGTTACCAGAGTCCTCCTCCAATACTTTTAAATTTTCATTTGTCTAGTAATGCTTACATTCAAATACACCACAAGTGTAGTATTAGAGCGATGCAATACAAAATTACATGAAACTAAATGAATGGTTGAGAAACTAACCATAGCTTCTACTATGGGTCATGCTTAATGCTTAATTTTCTTTAGACATTACACACAACTTAATGGTTACGAAGCAGTGAGGTAATCATTTCTGGTGAAACACCCTCAAAGAGTCCAACTACAGAGTTTGCATATAGCTCAGTGGCTACTTAGTCTACAACACATATGTACATATAAAGATGGGTTAAAACATAAGGTTTAGCACCAAAAAAAATCCAAAATGAGAAGGAACCAAAAATGGAAATTTAAAAAAATACATAAATAAACATAAGATCAAGCTGTTTAAATTCCATTGGCATCATTCAAATAACTTTTATATAGATGATTATATCATCGTTTTCCACCGTTTTTTATTTCTCAAATTTTAAGTTAATGAGCTAAAGATATGAGTCACTGAATACTATTGAAATAATAGGTTTCAGTGGGTTGTACTTCAGAAATACGTTGTGTGTGCCATGGAGGAAATGGAAGTGGTATAACCTTACCAATAACCTTGACGTGTAGAATTGTAAGAGTCTGTAAAAGGAAAACAACAGTTGAAATTTTAGTATGAATGTCTTTTCCAATCTGAGAAGTAAAAGTTAAATAAACACTTTCTTTGTTGCAGCTGTTTGATTGGTTCCAGATGTCTGAATCGGAGATCTCTGGCTTGTTTTATTCTCTTGGGAAGGAGTTAATCAGTGGTTCTTTCATCGCTATGTTTTGATCAGTTTTTGGATTGCATAATCAGTTCAAAAACAAGTAGGTAAGTTTGACCCAAAATGAACTCCAAGGTAATAACATGAGCTTTTGACACATTAAATAGTGGTTATGGAGAAAAGTGCATTGACTTAAAGGGTGTGCATTTTAAAGAGTTATTTATGGCAAGAACTATTAAGAAATGTTTGTTTTGGATGTTTGTCAACCTGTCAGACAACCTTGTTACAGATGCTTTTAACCGGAGTGTTTTAAAACTAAAATCAGATAAAAGCAAGGGAGTTAAAGATGAGTCAAAGATTGAATCAAAACAGGCATTCTGGGTCACCCAATCGCTGAATAAAAACAGCTACCATCCTGTTGTTTTCAACACTAAGGTCAAGGGAAAATGTCACTGAGGGGCAATCTAAATGTTTTCACTGCATTGCTTAATAGCACAACAGAAGCACTGACAAATTCATGTAGCCTATGCACGTAATCAGTTTTTGTGCCTGAGAACAAACAGATAAGGGACAGGTCGCAAGATGGAAATTTCTCAATGCAGAAAACACCCACAGAAAAAGTCTTATCAAGTTTGCTTTTGTGACCTGGTCACTAGAAAACCACACAAAATGTACAGGGAAACAAGCTGTGAAGGGTAAACCAAGTAACAAAGAGACACAGTGGGTGGGTTGTTTCTGCTTCGGGGATCCCTTCATATTAAACTGAATGTCCATTCTGTCAGGGTTGACCTCAACTGATGGGTTTTGAGAAAACTCTTTTTATAGATTGTTTTCATTTGGTCATGTTTTGATTAAACTGAGGGCAGAAATGAGTGGAGATGGTTAGTAATTAACATACTTTGTTGTGCTCTCACTAAATTGGAAATTCTTTAGTGACTAAATTCTGAAGTAAAGCAAAAAGGCTAAAGCCTCAAAAGGGTCAGTGTGCTGAAACCAAGAAACCGATTTTTCCATTCAGTGCCTCTTGGTTGAAGCGCTTTCGTTATATTGACTGTCACTTTGAATATTATTTGCATATATTGATTATATGTGAAATGGAACTTATATTCGTGTTAAACGAATTATTTAATGTCATTAAACACCACAAAAACGGTACAAAATTGTTTCAAAACCTAGTGAGCTGTCTATCCAAACCGCATTTTATTTAAACAATAAAAGCTCTTTTAGAAACACGCTCCTTCCCCTTGACAAGAGCAATTTAGACTTGAAATGGCATTTGAGGGTAAATTATAGGTTCTTCCGATTGTTTTCCGAAAAACTACAGAATTATAGACTCCTTGTGGACCTTAAAACGCTTATTCCGTGGCATCAAGCTGTCAAATGTTTTTGGCGCTAATTGGAACCTTTATTTTGAAGCTCAGTCTTCAGACACTTACAGAGTTATAATTAATTCGAAACTCACAATAATAAAAGTCCTTTTGTAAGACATCCGTGATACATTCATATTAAAGAAAAACTAGTCGAAAATAGGAATAAAAGCCACACTCACCAGATAAAACAGCAAAATAAAAGTGTTTCTTGTTGAGGTAGATGGTGTCATGATTAACAGCAGATGCAGATGCTGAGCGCTGCAGCTATAAACTGTGTCATTTCTGTCAGGTTCCTTTATATTTAAAGGCGTGGGAAGAACACATCAGTGAGGAGGTGCCAGAAACTACCCTAAACTTAACAATGACTGATCAACAAATATAAAAAAGGAACACGTCTATAGTAAGTGCACATTTACAATATCTGTTACAACAAATAAATGCCTTTCATTATGTGCATTCCTTACCTTTACACATTTAAAAAGCATTCATTTAATATAGTGTTAAATTGGCATTTAAGTTTAAGAACCCGTAATGTGCACCTTTTAAAATGTGCATAGTATACATTTATATACGCATTTAGTTCAATTGTGAACACATTTGTATTTACAACTTGTATGTAGTATTGTGTCTAGCTTCACATTAAGAATTTACATACATTTTTCTTTGTTCAGTTAACATTAAGAGACTCACTGTTAATGCTTTTCTTATCTTTTTTAAGCTACAGAAAAAAAAATATTCAATTTCATTTATTTATATAAAATTTTACATTTTATGTTCAAGCTCACAAAACAAGCAAACACTACCATTAGTAGTCAGAAGTCAGCAATTCACACATTCATACAAAATGATTAATGTTTTCCATTATTACACCTAAGAAAAAAGAAAAAAAAAGACTTGTGTACAAGCACTCATTTCAGTAAATCCAGAAAACCTCCTGGATGCAGAAATATTCATGTGCGGCTCCATTTTGAACGTAACTTTTGCAATCAGTCAAGAGCGTAAGAGCGGCCGTGGGGTTCTGGCCTCTTTGGATCTTTGGAATGCTGAAAGTGATACCGTGGCAAACGAACTACATTTTGAAGATGGTCAGAACATGGGTGTCTCGACACACTGGGCAAGGATGAATCCTAAAAAATATGAATGTTAATTAAAAGTTACCAAAAATAAAGAGCTGACACAAACCATCCATAGAAACAAACTGAGATGAACAGCTATGAACATCTGAATGACATAAATGTTACAACTAATCTACAAATGAATCGCTTCCAGGTCTTGATTTTCTTCTACACTATCATGTGCATACATATGTAACATTAGAAGACCGCAATGAAACAAACATTACAGATTTGACACACAAACTTTCCATGACTGCTGAAAGACAAACATCTCAGGTTTACGTTCTGTTTTTGTACATTTTTTTTTTTAAATCATCTCTCTTCCCCTTTTGGTCCTTGTTTCCTGTTTAGTTCTTTTTTTTTTTTTTTTGTGGTAGTTTCTAATTATTCTTTTGTTTGTCTGCTAGTGCTAGATTGCTGTTTATTCCTCCTGTGTTCCATCCGCATCTTGTTCATCACCTGTTCTGTTTGGTGTATTTAAACCCTCTGTTTGTTTCAGTCTGCTCTTCTGTCAGCGGAACAAGGAGGATCTAATCGCAGCAGTATTTATTAATCTAAAATCTAAATATCAAACCCGTAGAAATGTTGAGGTAAAAAACAAACATGCAGCAATAGATGAGAACACAAAGAACTGAAACTGGGGTTTTAGGGTTTTCATTTCAGCTGTTGGGTTTTCAAAGGAACATGCTCAGATTTCTAAATAAGATTAGATTATTTGTTTGTTTGTTTCAGGGTTTTGTGGGAAAATACATTTTCAGGTTAACTGATACCTGATTTAAAACCACTTTAGCCATTAAAGCAGGTTCATTACAAAACAGACATTAGCAGTAATAAAATACATATTCTAAACTGTACAGATTTCATAAGAAGTGATACTGAAATGCCATCAATAATGAACAAACTGACAACTATAAATATGTAGAAGGGACAATGGGCAACAGTTAAACACCTGGACTGTGTTCCCCTATAATGTCTCACCAGTTCATGGTCAAACCAGGATGAGGCTGACCCTCCCATAGCCGCTGGTTTTGCCATGGAGCCCCGCAGATCCAGACTGCTCATCTGAGAGCCAGAGTTCAGGGTGGGATTGGACCATCCGGACAAGCAGTGCTGCAGAATTCATATTTGCTTGTTTAAGGTTTTGAGAATAACATTAACAAAGCTGTCACACAAATTATTAGTCAATGTGATGATCTTAAAATCCAATATCACCAAAATAATTGGTCTGCTCTATATATTCCACTCAAGAAATCAGTGTTAATGCTGATTTGACTATATGAAACTCACTGAGGGCAAACCCAGGCTGTCAGAGGGATCAAAACTGCAGCGGCGATGGGCTTTGTATTTGTACGCTGGCTGCAGAGTTGAGCGAGGAATACTGACCCTGAAACAAATGCATAGAGATGACTCAAAAACGGTCACTCAATCACAAACCAAATAAAATAAACTAAACAGAGCTAAGATATTGGAAACGGCAATCTTCTGACCTGTAATGTCTATAGATCCTCTGAACTATTTTATATTGGACTGGCATGGCACAGTCTAAAATAAACATTTTGTTTGAAATTACATAAATTACATGAATACAAAAATTTAATTATCTATTTTTTTCTCATGCTCACAGAGGCGGCATTTATTTGATCAAAAATACAGTTAAAAACACTTTAAAAAACTGTTTTCTACTTGAATGTGTTTTGAAATGTAATTTATTTCTGTGACGCAAAACTGAAATTTCAGCATCATTACTCCAGTCTTCAGTATCACATGATCCTTCAGAAATCATTCTAATATGATGATTCACCGCTCACAGTGTGTTTAATGCATCCCCCCCCCCCCCCCAAACTTCTGAAAGGTAATGTATGAATAAGTAGGCATTAACAAAACCGTAATAAACACTTTGACATATGCACCTGATTAAAGCAGGCTCTCTTTCAGTATGAGGGTGTTCAGATTTGGGCATCTTGCACACTGGACAGGCGCCCTGTGCATCCAGCGGAGCCGCAAACAGTCGACTGTTTATTCTGTAGCAGAATGTGCCTGTGGACCAAAGTCAAAGGGAAAATGAAGGGAATTATATGGTACACTCATGACGTAAAAAGCACGCCAAAGCGATGTCACGCCAGCCCAAATCTGCAGATCTCTTACACTGATGCGTGTCTGCAGGTGTCTGTGGCTCTTCACAGCCAAGTGCAGAAGATGCAAGATCAGCAACAGATGGAAATCTGTGGGAAAAAAAGAAAATGTCTTTTGACATCTTGTGATCTTGCGGAATTAAGCATAAGATTCACGAGAAATATAACAAGCAACAGACTCCCGTGTGTTCACCACGGTTAAGGGACATCAAAAGGAGGAACGAAGTTAACCTACATTGCTTTATACAAGAAATCATTATCTACCAGGTTTTATTGTCTAACAAATGACAAAGAAAGAGACCGACCCTGATAACAAGCTGTGGACGCACTCGTCTCGATTGGCCTGACGGAAGTTGCGGAGATCGCTGAAGAACTGCTCCGAATGATCTTCAAGAGAGCTTTCAGCGTCCAGTAGGCCTAAAGAGAAATCAAACGGTAACCTTCAGATTTCCAAAAAGCACCTGGATGGAAACTTGGGTGTATTCCATTTATGCAAATTAAAACAGGAAAAAGCTTCCACTGAGTTGAGATTATTATTTTTTGGCATTATTCAAACAGCCCACCTGCTATCCAATCATAGCCGAGCAAAGGCTGTATGTTTCTCTCTGATATTGCATCCATCTCTAGTCCAGCATTTGTTGAGCTGTCAGACTCTCTCTGCAGTCCCAAGAAGGAAAAAAACACACACACACACACACACATCTGGTACTCTTGAAATGAAAACACTATGGCTAAACCATAGCAGATGGGGATTTCTTTCTGCGTAGGTGCTTTTTCACTTCTTTGGAAATCATTATAAACCATCAGATCTCCACTAAATTTTGTACATTTCATTTCTCTACTGTATACTGGTTACCTGGCGCCATCTAGCAAATATTACTCAAGCTGAGGTCAATTCACACCACACAGACAAACGGCAACAAACAAGTTCACACCTGTCGGCATCTGCTGGTATTGGTTGTTTGTCAGTGAGAATATGACTAAATCCAATGGCCAGCTTCTTTGTTGGTGTTTGTCTGTGTGGTGTGAATTGGCCTTAACAGACGAATAGTCTCCATCAGTTGACTAACGGTCGAGTGCATCACTGTTCTAGTTCACACACCTGGTCACAGGGGGTGCGAGCCGCAGATTTGGGCAGCATCAGTCTCACAGATCTGCTCTGTCCCTTCCAGCGACTGTTCGTGGCGTCTTCCAGTTGTGTGCTGTAGGTGCTCAGTTCTGAGCTTTGGCTGGGTTTGGGTTTATGGTGGTCTGATGTGGGGTCTTCACAATCTCTAGGATGCTGTTCGTCTGAAAATGCAAAGACATTTTATCAGCAAGTATTATTGGTCCAACATATACATTGTCAGTGTTTCATATATTTACAAGGCAACTTATAGAAAATCAACACAGTATATCAAAGACGAAAAGTTCAAGAGCTTTAATTTTTATTTTTTTTTCTCTACATCAGCATCTGTCTTGTTTCTGAGCAAAAAAAAAACCAACAAAAAAAAAACAATGACTATCATACATTTTACCGTGATTTACAGTCCCACTAAAATGTAATTCAACAATAGTTTATATACACCAAAAAAATACTGTCAGGAATATTTAGAGCAAGAATCATTAGATGACATTAAGCATAACAGCGCAGAATCCAAAAATGAATTCTTTGTAATTTTAAGTCTTTTAAGTCTAAGATTTACCCATTTACATTTTTATCCAAAAATTTTTATCCAAAGCTACTTACAAATGAAGACAATGCAAGCAATCAAAATCAACAAAAGAGCAATGATATGCAAGTGCTATAACAAGTCTGAACGTCTCGTTTGTCAGCAAGACGTTTTTAATCATTTAAAACAGAATGTAATTTAGTATGATCACTCTTTCTTTTATATATTTTAATAAGTATGTTGTTTCCCTTTTACATAAATAACGAATATCTGATACACTGAATAACGATGGAACATTATTTCACCCATATTTTGACATTTTATTTTCACAAAAGTTATTTGAAACATTAATTTGGGCACTGTACTTTGTTTATTACGCTTTTATATTTATAAAATCATTTTTATGAATTTAATTTGATGGGACGTCTTGTCTTTGATAGCAAATGTTACGTAATTAATTCAATAGTAGATTATTATACAGTTATAAAGTTGTAAACACCACTTCACTGTGCATTGAACACATTTGCAAAGACCTCGGCGCTTTAATTTGTATATTCTGACCGGATTTTTTGACTGTTTTCGCTGCTGTTTTTGGTGTCGATAGTGAAGCTCCAGCACGCGGCGGCTGCGCTCCGTTTCTCTCCGTTAAAGGCGCTCGATGCGGGCCTCTTTCTCCGTACCCCGAGCTGTGACTTTTGTCCCCCTTATCCGGACACGAGAGTGTCAGCTGACGCAGTTTGTCAGTTTGTTTCTCGAGTTTATCCAGTAAATATTTGTTCTGCTTTCGCAAAGCGTCGATCTGCGTGAACTCAGCCATTCCGTCGCCATAGCAACGAGTTAAACCCCCAGCACGCGGATCAAACTAAACACACAAAACGTGCGTTTACGCCATTCATCTTTGGTAGTTAAATATTGGTTTATTTAAACACGTTGTGTAAATTATGAAAAAAAAGAAAGAACAAAAGACGGTAAACTTCCGCCACGCGAATAAAACGGTCAAAAATCAAACAGTACTCAGACAACTCTGATTGGCTCCGGACATTTCCCACAATGCATCTGTGTGATGACCACTGGGTCTGTTTAAAGGGACAAGCACCTCTTTCTTTCTATCTATCTATCTATTTATCTATCTAAAAATTAATTCGATTGCCGTTCAAAAGGTTTGGTGTTTTTTTAATGGAATCTCTTATGCTCATCAACATCAAGGCTTTATTTATTTGATCAAAAATACAGAAAAAGCAGTAGTATTGTGGAATATTATTCCAATTTCTGATATTACTTTCCTATTTTAATATAGCCTACTTTAAAATGTAATTTATTCCTGTGATCAAAGCTGAATTGTCAGCATCATTAGTCTTCAGTGTCACATGATCCTTCAGAAATCATTCTGATATGCTGATTTATTATCAGTGTTGAAACTGTTGCGCTGCTTAACCTGTGATACTTTTTTCTTTGATTCTTCTAATATATGTCTTTACTATCCCTTTTTATCCATTTAACACATCCTTGCTGAATAAAAGTATTAACTGCTTTAAAAAAATGAAAAAGAAAAAAGTAACTGACCCCAAAATTTTGAATAGTAGTGTATATTTTAACACAAAATTTATATTTTAGAAAAAAACACTGTTCTTTTTAGCTTTTTATTTATCAAAGAATCCTGAAAAAAGTAGCTATCACAGGTCCCAAAAATAGCACAACTGTTTCCAACACTGATTATAAATCAGCATATTAGAATCATTTCTGAAGGAAGCTTTTTAAAATCTATTCAAATAGAAAATAGTTATTTCAAATTGTAATTTTGTTTTCAAATTGTACATTTTTAATGTATTTTTAAGGCTCAGTGAGCATAAAAATCTTCATTAAAAATATTTAAAAATCATAATAGATTTCGAAATGAGTGTGTCTGTGTATAACACAAAACAAAACATTATGATTTAAAACTTCATTAAAACACTTAATTAAAAACATTAATATACAGTGCTGCTGGAAAGTTTGTGAACCCTTTAGAATTTTCTATAGCTATTTCTGCATAAATATGACCCAAAACATAATCAGTGCAGAGGTGATTTCAGCCAGTGCAATGACTATCAATGTCAGTACGTGACATGTTTTATTCAAAGAACAGGGATCTATCAAAGTCAGATCATGTTTCTGGAAGTGAATCATGTCACGAACAAAGGAAATTACTGAGAACCTAGGAAAAAGAGTTGATGTTGCACATCAAGCATTTGCTTTGAGATGCAACTTTGAAAGGCGCTATATAAAATAAAGTTTATTATTATATTATTATAAGAAAATGTTACAAAACCATCTCTAAAGAGTGTGGACTCCACAAATCCACAGTCAGACAGATTGTGTACAAATGGAGGAAATTCAAGACCACTGTTACCTTCCCGAGAAGTGGGCGACCAACAAAGATCGCTCCAAAGCAGAACACGTAATAGTCTGCGAGGGTGCAAAAGTTCCTTAGTATAACTTCTAAGCAACTAAAGGCCTTTCTCACATTGGCTAATGTTAATGTTCATGAGCCCACCGTCAGGAGAACACTGAGCAAGCATGGTGTGCATGGCAGAGCTGCAAGAAGAAAGCCACTGTTCTCCAAAAAGAAAATCGCTTGCTAAAGATCATGTGGACAAGCCAGAGGATAATTGGAGGAAGGTTTAATGGATGGATGAAACCAAAATAGAACTTATTGGTTTAAATGAGAAGCTGTCATGTTCAGAGAAAAGAACACACTGCATTCTTCTCCCAGGCTTGGGCCTGTTTTGCTGCATCTTGGCCCGGACAGCCTGCCATCATTGATGGAACAAGGAATTCTGAATTATAGCAGCAAATTCTAAAGGAAAACTTCAGGACATCTGTTTAAGAACAGAGTCTCAAGACAACCTGAGTCATGCAGCAAGACAACAACCACAAGCACACGAATCATTCTACCAAAGAATGGTTAAAGAAGAGCAAAGTTGATGTTTCGGAACGGCTGAGTCAAAGTCCTGAATCCAATTGAAATGTTGTCATGGAAGGAGCTGAAGCAAGCAGTTCATATGATGAAACCAACCAACAAACAGAGTTTAAGTGGTTCTGCACCAAGGAATGGGCTGAAAGTCCTACATCTTATTGTGCTGATCAGCATTTACAAGAAACTTCACCTTCAGTTACTGCAGCAAAAGCGGGTCACACTGAAAGCAACGCACAGATATGTAACACTGGATCATTTTTCTCAATAAATAAAATATTTTTCTCTCACTTGTTTGATTCGGTTCTCTTTGTCCACTCTCAGGACTTGTATAAAAATCTGATGATATTTTGGGTCATTTTTATAGAAAATTCTAAAGGGTTCACAAACTTTCAAGCAGCACTATATATATATATATATATATATATATATATTATAAATCCACAATCAAAAGAAAATCGCACACCCCGGTACGCTTTAAATCTCTCAAATGAATTGACATTTATGTGTGCATGTGCCCATTCATCTAGCGTTTTGATCCGAGGCGTTCAGCTGGACTGTCTCAGAGCTGTCCGGACATAATGGCAGTAATCAAAGCCCAGCATGTGAGCGCTGCTGAGGAGGACAGTAATGATATGGACGCTGTCCCGCAGCGCAGTGCACACTGCTATCTCTCCATATTCAGAGCACGTATCTAATGTGTTCAGAGGTGTCCAGGCAAGTGTAATGTCATTAGACTGACCACTGCACTGTTGTGTTGCATCCCATTACCGTTAAACAGCGCTGGTCGTGGAGTCGGGTCACCCCTAACGTCCCTATAATTTCTCTTCTCACAGTTTGTGCTGTGGACAATTAATGCGTGCTGCTTGAATACTTCATAGCTCATTAATGAGGGATCGTTTATCACAGCTAAAAGGAAGAAAAACAAACATGTGGACCAGATGTAAATATTGGAATAGGGTCTAAGTAAACAATTTCTTTTAAATGTTGGAGAATTATAGTTGAGCTGTTTAGACGCGCAGAGCAGTCTGTTATTTGGACGTGGATTTGTGTATTACATTTTCCAACAGAGGGCAGTATTTGGCAAATTAAAATTGGGCTATTATGCCAATTGCTAAAAATGTTGATGTGTGATGATAAATATTTAAGAAAAATCTAATTAATATTTTGAGCTGCAAGGTTGTAAAACTGGATTTCTTTAGTCCCGTATTGTAATTATATAAATGACAGGCTGAAATCTTGATTTTCCAACAAAAAGTATATGCAAATATACTGCAATGTAAATATATATATATATATATATATATATATATATATATATATATATATATATATATATATATATATATATATATATAATGTACCTGGAGAACAAAAGCAGTCATAAGTAGCATGGGTATATTTGTAGCAATAGCCAAAATACATTGTATGGGTCAAAATTATCGATTTTTATTTTATGCTAAAAATCATTTGGATATTAAGTAAAGATCATGTGCCATGAAAATATTTTGTCAATTTAATAAATAAATATAAATATATTAAAAAGTAATTTTCGATTAGTAAAATGCATTGCTAATTGTCATTTGGACAGCTTTAAAGGCAATTTTCTAAATATTTAGATTTTTTTGCACCCTCAGATTCCAGATATTCAAATAGTTGTATCTCGGACAAATATATGTATGTGTGTGTGTGTGTGTGTGTGTGTGTGGAAAAGTATATACGGGAAAGTAGTACTTATATTTTTCAGTATACTGCAATATATTCATGGATTATGCATAGCTATATATACTTACACACACACACACACGCACACACACACACACACACAATATATATATATATATATATATATATTGAATATAATACAACATATAAGTAAATATATTATCACTTTTTTTCAGTATATGAAAAGCATTATTCTGTAGCCTGTATTTTCAGTATACATTGAATGATTGAATATATTGATTGTTAATATGTAAGGAAATATATTTTCTTAGAATGCATGCTCACATATTTAAGATGGATTTAAAGGTGAAGCATTTTATTAGAATAAAAGTATATAGCATGAAAATGTGAACTTGTCAGTGTGAAAACCCCTGATAAACAGTGGAGTCAAAGCGATCAGATCAGCCGAGGCGGTTTCTGTAGAACAGGTATCCTGATATTGAACAGGCTGATAAAAGAGCACTTTTGGGTCGATTGTTTCTGCAGTGTGCCAGATAGAGGCTGCATGTTATTAAGATAAGACGGATTAGCTGGGCAGATGAAAAGTCTCGAGCCAAGTGCAGTTGAATATAGCGAGAATGACGAGCTCAGGGCAACGAGGTCTGGTGGAATTATCAAAATCATTTCACTGCTACATAAAACAACAGTAAAGTGACTGTAATGATGCTAAAGAAAAATCCACAACATGTATTTTCTGAAGAGTGGTCAACCTCTACACAAGGGAATTCACGCACTTCCTCGCATTGCCTTGGTAACATGGGCAGTAATAACAGGTTAGCAGGCGCCTAAAGCACAGCATAATTATTTTGTTGTGCATGTGATTAAAAGTGCTACCGCAAGGCACTTTTGGGAAGTGCAGCTTAGTGGTTAAAGATCTTGGCTAATAACCCGAGTGTTGTGGGTTTAGACCCTGAAACCTTGAGCAAAGCACTTTGTTGTACAAGGAAAATTGGAGTCACTTTGGATAAGAAAGGCTCTGCTAAACGGCAAAACCTTTCTCTGAGAAATATTTCACTTTTTTTTACTATGTTTTATAGAATCACAACTGTTCAAAATGCAAGTGAGTTTATTTATTTGTTTGCTTTTTATATAACAGGTGGTTGGAGAGGCTGAAAAATAAGAGGATTTTATTTTTCAATTTTTTTGTGCACCAATAAAATGGATAAAATAGATGAAAATTTTGAAGTTAAACAAAATGCAGCTTTTCACTTCACAACATTAACTGATGGACTGAAGTGGTGTGGATTACTTGTGGGTTGTTGTGATGTTTTTATCAGCTGTTTGGACTCTCATTCTGGCGGCACCCATTCACTGCAGAGGATCCATTGGTGCTCTCCAAATTTGTTCAGATGAAGAAACAAACTCATCTACATCTTGGATGGGCTGAGAGTGTATGGATTTTAAGCAAAATGACATTTTTGTATAAACTATTCCTTTCAGAATGTAAATAGGGTCCATTTTGATTTGATGTTGACTTGGAACATTGTTCTTCAGAGTATTTTGACCACTAAGCTTTGAGACTTAAGCAGTAGGATTAGATTTAAGACCAAGGCTAGTTTATAGGTTTCCTGAGATTATTCATGAGCTAATTGGCCAAACAAAAAGTTATGTTTCGATTACAGGCTGTACTGTGACTGATGGCCTCGCGCCGTCTCCTTGTTTTGCACCTTCTGTTCCTTGTTTGGTGAGTTAAATTCGAGCAGTAAATCTCCTGAAGGGAACACAGCAGTCAATCAGCAGTGAAATGAGTGTGTGGTGTAGGGCAGGTCACCACACCATGACCGAGGCCCATGAATCTGCCAGGAGCTGCTTGCACTAAAGACAGACATCTTCAGCATTCGTGTCGCTCACCTCCAGGATACAATCCCTTATCTTTAACTTAAGCCATCAAGTCTGATTTATTATGATAATTTGACAAATTTGTGCATATGTTCGCCTAATAGGGAAATGCATTTTGATTACGTCAAACAAACAGGCTCATTTGAACATAAATTTGGAGGAAATCATTAAAGGTTTCAAAAGACGGTTTCTGCAATAATGCCATAGAAGAAGCATTTTGGTTTCCCAAAATGTTTTTTTTCTTAGTGTGAAGAACATTTTAATGATCTAACGAACCTTTTTCCACTGTAAAGAACCTTTTGTTCAATGGAAAGCTTCCATGGATGTTAAAGGTTCTATTTGGAACCTGTGTATTTTTAAGAGTGTAAAAAATGCAGATATAAATTGGCACCATAATCTACGTTTTCTTTTCATGAAAATAGGTATAAATATTACGCCAAACAACAACAACAACAACTAATTAGATATCAATCTTCCCCAGCTGATCAATTATATTAAGAATTGCAAACATTTTTTTTCCAAGTTTTATGTGTTTAAATATGAATTAAATATGCACTCATTTGCATACATTTCCAGAGCAGTAATATTAACATTGGTTAAAGTAAGTTTCAAAATTCTTGTTTAATTTTGTTGACATAGAGTTAAATCTCCATAAATCAGTAAATACTGATATATGAACAAACCCTTTTGAAAAAACCTCCAGAATATAGAAATAAAACCATAAAGTTTGGTGTAACTGCTGAAGTGCAAAGACTCATTCTTTAAACCACATATCATAACTGAAATCTACAGATGCAATTAGATAAAGTGCAATAAAATAAACACTTAAAAGTGTATTTTGGATGTCCCCCACTGGTCTGAAACAACACATTATTAAAAACCAAACTGACCAGTGCATGAAAACACAATGTTTTTACCTGCAGTGTCTTGCCTTGCATTAAACTCAAACCACTTTACGGTTGTGAGGTTTACACAAGCACAATTTCTTCAGAAAACATCAAGATCTAGTTTGATTGTTGCCATTTAAAGAGCATTTGCTTGAGTGTTGACCTTAATATATGCTGCTGTGCGGCAGCGATTTCCTAGAACCAAGATGCATGTTTATTAAACGTAAAATCAGCAGAATTTCCAAGCACTATCGTGTGCCATTGCACTTTAATCTTATGCAGCACATTGAACTCTCTTATTAAAATGAAACCTGTCCTGCATATAGGCTTTAATGTGAAGTCGTGAGTTGTAGCTGATCCGTGAACCTGCGGCCTCTAATGTGACACGAAGCAAAGACGAATGCTCTTGGTCTCAGACGTCTGCTTGCACTTATTACTGGCTTCATGGCTTGTCATCTGAATGCTCAGGCACCTGAGAGCAGACTGAGGACTCGGCTCTTCTTAGCGAAACGTGTCTAATTGTGTACCGGTGCAGGGAGAACAAATTCAGTCATTAGAGATTTATTTGCCATGCTGTGTAAGAACGGGGATTGAGTACGCTCAGGTAAATACTTCACTGTCTCAATGATTAGGAACGTAGAAAAACAAGCTTTGAAAGCTTTTTAATTAAGCTGTTAAGGTGGAACTCGTATCTTAAAACAGCAGCTTAGCTAATATTTGCTAAAAGCCCATTATTTAAATGAGCCTTCTACTGATGAACTAATATTTATTGCAATGATATTTTATTCTCTGAGCAGTACCTGGTCTTGTCGTTAATATTACATTATGTTGGGTTTTTTACAATGACAAATGTTGAGATTAATAGTTCAAAAATTAATATTTCACTTTTTTACACAATGATTGCTTTTTATTATTATTTATTTGAGGAAGCCTTGCATTTAGATTTAGACACAATCAGGCTGATGATACATGGGGCATCTTTTTGAGCAATGTTGCGAACGATCTAAAGTATCCAGATAGAAATTTGAAACCAGGCTCAAAAAAAGTTGTCCCATCATATAACATCAGCCTTATGGTGTTTAATGCTAATTATATCAAGTCCCACCCCATAATTTTCTCGTATCAAATGTGTAGTTTTATTTTGAAATACATATTGTCAGTAAAATGGGTTTGTGGCATTGAGTTTAAAGCTGAAATATGTCATTTCTGCGCTATACTGCTGTACTAAAAGGATTACCTAGGATTAGAGTTTGTTCAAATCACAAACCTTAAAGGAATAGTTCACCCAAAATGAAAATTTCAGGCCATCTAAGATGTAGATGAGTTTCTTTCTTCATCATGTCTGGAGAAATTTAACATTGCATCACTTGCTCACCAATGGATCATCTGCAGTGAATGGGTGCCGTCAGAATGAGAGTCCAAATAGCTGATAAAAACATCACAATAATCCACAAGTAATCCACACCACTCCAGTCCATCAGTTAACATTGTGCGAAGCGAAAAGCTGCATGTTTGTAATAAACAAATCCATCACTGAGGCTTTTTAACTTTAACTTGGCCAAAATAGCAGTCAATAATCCGTAATAAAGCTTCCTGGAGTGCTGCTTTGAAACTATTGTATCATAAAGCACTAGATGAATAAAAATGACTTAGCAGGTATAGCAAAACTATGAATAAATCTGACAGGAAAATCTACTTTGCATTCAACAAACTCATCTTGTTTCTATATGTCGAGATCAGCCTGCAGAGCTTCATCATCTTTAATGGACGCCTGTAATTAGCAGCCATTCACCCATGTTCCCTATTGTGAGCGAAAGGTTGTTCTCATTCTATTCTGGTCTCTAGCATTTATCCCTCGACTTGTGTTATGATGGGCTAACTGATATGGACAGCTGGGCAGTTCTGCACCAGTGCTGATCGCTGCCACCGGTGGCTCTCGCTTTCTCTAATATCAGCTAATTACGGTGGTTAATCAGGCTGGTAATGAGTATGGGCACCATGCCATTTCAATCTGACACCAGTGGGAGTGAAGCTCACTTCCCTGCCAAGCTGATGTCAGTTCCTGCCAGCTTCAGTCCACCTGGCCTGTGAATAATGAGAGGCCAGCGGACATTAACCTGTGTGCTCCTCTTCCAGATTTGGACTACCTCTAGTTTAACAGGTGCTGGGAGGTGAAATAAAGACGGCTAATAAATATGAGCTTTGGGATTTTTACTGTTATACTATTAACAAACCACTAACCCCAAGCATTAAACTTTGGCTTGCAACTTGAATTTAGAGCAACTAAACAGCAGCATCAATGTGCTAAACCCACTGAGAACACTTTAGCAACCACATAGCGATCCAGATGCTAAGGTGTTCTTATAGGGGTTTTTAGCACATTGCTAGGTCGATGTAGCCACTTTAGCATCTTAGCAACCACATAAAAATGCTATGAGTTTTGCACAGGGAAATATCGCTCATGTTTTCATGTTTAGTTTATGGTTTCTTCCTGTTTTCTTGTGGTTTTGGTTGCAAAATGTTGTTATCGATATTACATGTCTTATTTTTACATTTTTCACATTTATATATCTGTGTTTGAGTGTAATTAATATATACACAGTAGTCAACCAAAATGCCTGTTACCTCATGTCTTGCCGCCTTGAAGCCACAGCGTGAAATAGAGTCCAGTCAAATGTAATTCGTTTGTGAAATCACCATCAGGTGGAGCAAAGGGAGGCTGACAGCATTGCTCAACAAAGCTGGAATTGTAACATCTTCAATCTTTAATCGCGTCCAAAATGCAACTTCGCGTTTACATACCATGTGTGTGTGTGTGTTGTGCTATTATATTTAAATAGCTACATACACATGCATGTATACATTTAAGAAAATTTTATATTTATATATAATGTATTTATATATAGGCCCTAATATGCACAGCAGCACACACACATATATTATGTAAACATAAACTTTTATTTTGGATGCAGTTAATCGCGTTTAATCATTTGACAGCCCAACTATGAAATAAATTTGTGGTAATAAAGCATTATAACATTTAATCTCGAGTTATTCATCATATAAATGTTTAATGTTCCAGCTATTTGACCACTGTTAGAGTGAAATATTACAGTGGCCGCAGTGCTTGAAGTGTGCTTCCTTTTTACTGTTCAGTATCAGCCAGTATTTAGATTACCTCTTTTAATATTTAGATAACATTTAAAGATGCATTATGCCATAAAATAAAATTATAGAGAAGATGCATTATTTATTATTAATGATATTAACCTAGTTCTAACACATATTTTGACACCATTGTCACAATGTCACAAATGAAAGAATGAATGTCACAATTATTATTACATTTAATAATTGGCTGATGTATTTCAGCAGGTCATGTATACTTCTTCATTATCTGTCCTTTTTTCGACACATCTATTCCTGAATACACAGCCCTGCTCATGACACGCACTAAAATATAATGTCCATAAATTACGAAACTGTTGATCACTTTTTATTAAATCATTCTGTTGTATTAATTAACACTTGTTTAAAGAATAATTAATGATAATAATGAACTAAAACGATGGATTTTGCGATTGATTTGATTTTGTGTATAGTAATATATAGTTATATAGTTTTATGTGTAATTTTATTATATTTTTTATTATGTTTTAGGTAATATACTGTATATATATATACACACATAGTTACAATTAATATATATATATATATACAGTGGGGCAAAAAAGTATTTAGTCAGCCACCAATTGTGCAAGTTCTCCCACTTAAAAAGATGAGAGAGGCCTGTAATTTTCATCATAAGTATACCTCAACTATGAGAGACAAAATGAGAAAAAAAATCCAAAAAAAATCACATTGTAGGATTTTTAAAGAAAATAATTAATTGGTAAATTCCTCGGTAAAATAAGTATTTGGTCACCTACAAACAAGCAAGATTTCTGGCTCTCACAGACCTGTAACTTCTTCTTTAAGAGGCTCCTCTGTCCTCCACTCGTTACCTGTATTAATGGCATCTGTTTGAACTCGTTATCAGTATAAAAGACACCTGTCCACAACCTCAAACAGCCCAACTCCAAACTCCACCATGGCCAAGACCAAAGAGCTGTCAAAGGACACCAGAAACAAAATTGTAGACCTGCACCAGGCTGGGAAGACTGAATCTGCAATAGGTAAGCAGCTTGGTGTGAAGAAATCAACTGTGGGAGCAATTATTAGAAAATGGAAGACATACAAGACCACTGATAATCTCCCTCGATCTGGGGCTCCACGCAAGATCTCACCCGTGGGGTCAAAATGATCACAAGAACTGTGAGCAAAATCCCAGAACCACACGGTGGGACCTAGTGAATGACCTGCAGAGAGCTGGGACCAAAGTAACAAAGGCTACCATCAGTAACACACTGCGCCGCCAGGGACTCAAATCCTGCAGTGCCAGACGTGTCCCCCTGCTTAAGCCAGTACATGTCCGGCCCGTCTGAAGTTTGCTAGAGAGCATTTGGATGATCATATGGTCAGATGAAACCAAAATAGAACTTTTTGGTAAAAACTCAACTTGTCGTGTTTGGAGGAGAAAGAATGCTGAGTTGCATCCAAAGAACACCATACCTACTGTGAAGCATGGGGGTGGAAACATCATGCTTTGGGGCTGTTTTTCTGCAAAGGGACCAGGACGACTGATCCGTGTAAACGAAAGAATGAATGGAGCCATGTATCGGGAGATTTTGAGAGAAAACCTCCTTCTATCAGCAAGGGCATTGAAGATGAAACGTGGCTGGGTCTTTCAGCATGACAATGATCCCAAACACACCGCCCGGGCAACGAAGGAGTGGCTTCGTAAGAAGCATTTCAAGGTCCTGGAGTGGCCTAGCCAGTCTCCAGATCTCAACCCCATCGAAAAGTTGAAAGTCCGTGTTGCCCAGCGACAGCCCCAAAACATTACTGCTCTAGAGGAGATCTGCATGGAGGAATGGGCCAAAATACCAGCAACAGTGTGTGAAAACCTTGTGAAGACTTACAGAAAACGTTTGACCTCTGTCATTGCCAACAAAGGGTATATAACAAAGTATTGAGATGAAATTTTGTTATTGACCAAATACTTATTTTCCACCATAGTTTGCAAATAAATTCTTTAAAAATCCTACAATGTGATTTTCTGGATTTTTTTTTTTTCTCATTTTGTCTCTCATAGTTGAGGTATGATGAAAATTACAGGCCTCTCTCATCTTTTTAAGTGGGAGAACTTGCACAATTGGTGGCTGACTAAATACTTTTTTGCCCCACTGTATATATATACATATACAGTCATGGCCAAAAATATGATCAAAGAAGGCCGTGAAAATTAATCTGCATTGTTAATCCTTTTGATCTTTTATTTTTAAAAAAATCACCAAAATCTAACCTTTCATTGGATAATAAGAATTTAAAATGGGGGAAAATATCATTATGAAATGTTTTTATCAAATACACGTTGGACACAATTATTGGCACCCCTAGAAACTCTTATGAGTAAAATATCTCTGAAGTGTATTCCCATTCATATTCACAATTTTGAGCACTCCAGGGTGATTATGAACAGGAAATTATCCAGCCATGGCTTCCTGTTTCACAGAAATATAAATAGGAGGGAAAACAAAGCCCAAATTCCCTTAATCATCGATCACAATGACAAAAACCAAAGAATATATTTCTGATGTGCAGCAAAAGATAATTGAGCTCCACAAATTAGTGAAGTGGCTTTAAGAAAAGAGCTAGAGCAGTGAAAATTCCCATTTCCACCATCAGGGCAATAATTAAGAATTTCCAATCAACATAAAATGTTACGAAACTGCCTGGAAGAGGACGTGTGTCTATACCGTCCTAATGCACGGTGAGAAGGAGAGTTTGAGTGGCTAAAGACTCTCCAAGGACCACAGCTGGAGAATTGCAGAAAATAGTTGAGTCTCGGGGTCAGAAAACAGCACCTACATCACCACATGTTGTTCGGGAGGGTTTCAAGAAAAATTCTCCTCGCTCATCCAAAAACAAACTCCAGCATATTCAGTTATCAGACACGACTGGAACTTCAAATGGGACTCTCTTCTATGGTCAGATGAAACTAAAAAATGAGCTTTTTAGCAGCAAACACTCAAGATGGGTTTGGTGAACACAGGGATACCCCATGTGTACAATGAAGTATACTACTGTATTTTTTAATGTTGTGGGCCTATATTTCTGCTGGAGGTCCTGGACATCTTGTTTAGACACATGGCATCATGGATTCTATCAAATACCAACAGATAAAAAATCAATAAGTGACTGACTCTGTTAGAAATCTTATAATGGGCCATGTTTGGATCTTCCAACCGTACAATAATCCAAACACAAACCTCAAAAACAACACAAAAATGGGTCACTGAGCACAAAACCAAGCTTCTGCTGGCCATTCCAGTCCTCTGACCTGAACCCTGTAGAAAATGAGTGGTGAACAGAAGAGAAGAAGCACCAACATGGAGCTGGGAATCTAAAGGGTCTGGAGTGATTCTGGATGAAGGAATGGTCTCTGATCTCTTGTCAGGTGTTCTCTAACCTCATCAGGCATTATAGGAGAAAATTTAGAGCTGTTAAACTGGCAAATGGAGGTTTCAAAAAGTATTGAATAAAAGGGTGCCGTTAATTGTGGCCAATGTGTATTAGAGAAAGACATTTATTTCATAATGATATTTACCCCCATTTTAAATTCTTATTATCCAATGAAAGGTTAGATTTTTGTGATTTTTAAAAATCAAAAGGATTAATGCAGATTAATTTTCACAGCCTTCTTTGATCATATTTTTGGCCATGACTGTATATATATATATATATATATATATGTGTATATATATATATATATGTATATATATATATATATATATATATATAAATCGAAAAATATAATTGTTAATTGAATATGTAATTTTATAGGACATATATATTTTATATAAATATTTATTGACACCATCCATCTGTCCCTCTTCCAAAGCCCCTCTTGATTTCTCCTCATACCACCAGCATTAGGCACAAATAGCATCTCGATCGCTCCTCCTCCTTTACATCCCTCCCTCTCTCTTCCTCTTTTCTGCATCTCCCTCACTAAGTCAGTCAGTCAGAGGAACATCAGCACAGACAGCCGCTCCGACATCCAGCTGTCCGGACGCTGATTCATTTCACCACACACCAGCTCTGGGTGCAAACTCAGAAGGGGTGTTTGGGAAATTGAAAGGCGTCCTACCTGGGCCAACAAGGACTCCATCATCAGAGAGGTACGGCTTCACATATTCTACAGTATAAGGGTGTTTTGTGTTGGAATAGTTCCTCAGTTTACAGGTGGAGTTATGTGCTGTTTCTAGACATGGATGCAAACAGCTGGACTTTTTAATGAATACTTCTCCATTGAGTTTGCACATCACTTATTCTTGTTGTAAGTGATTTAGAGTAATGCAGCTTCTTGTCTGTTGCTTTCTCGACTAGATCGTTTGATCCAAGGAAATCACTGCATGTGACTCTGTTATAAGCTATCATTTTCTCTCTAAGAGAAAGAAGCGTCTAATTTTCTTAATGCATACATGCAAATGAACTGTACTTATAGGAGTCAGTGGTTTGGAGAGGTACTGGTCTACATGAAAATGATAAATGAAAATAGCATGCATTCATGAAATTTAAACTATTTAAAACAGCTTTAAACAGTTTATTATGAATAAATGTGAAGAATATTTGCACTGGACCTTATTATGTGAAATTATGTGGTTTGGTTGATGTGGGAAACACAATTTATTGATATGGGCAGATACATAATATTTGGGAGGGAAAATATGTACGTATAATACTATATAAATATGTTTCATAGTATCAAAAATATGAAGAAAAATACCCTAAACATATTATATAGTAGTTTAATGCAAATAGTAGTTTAACTGCATGTCTCTAATAATGATTTAGTGCGTACACACTGTCAATTTCTGTGTATTCATTAATATGATTAATACAAATCCAAAGCAAACATATTATTCTTGCCTTCTGCACACTATAGCTGACAGCTATAGTGTGTCATAAAAAACTCAATATAAAAGCTATTCATTTCTAGATGAGCCTGTTTTCTATGATTATTGTTTTGCCTTCAGACATCAAATGAGTCAGGAAATTAAACATTTTTTCAGGAAATTTATCAGCACTTTCCAGCTTCCAAGACAGAAAAAGTGCTGACGCCAATATGAGGCAAAACACCATTTCTGAAATCCGTCAGGTTTCCACAGATTAAATATGTTTTATGATGCGATGGTGTAGAGACACCTCGAGATATGCTTCATATGCAGCCTTGTCTGGATTTAACCATCATTAAAAACTGAACAAGAACAAAGCTGTTGCTCTTTCTGAGTGCATTAAATGAGTGCATTAACTACATTAACTTTTTCTATCGGCTACATTAACTGCCTCATGTGTTAGTTGCCTAATATGTTCAAGTCGATATGAAATCAAATGGTCCTATTTACTTTCTTAATAGGAATTCTTAGCCCGGTTGTTAACATTCATCACTGCAGGCCATTCAACAGAATGAAAAGCGCTCGCTCCACCCTTTTAGCCTGTCACGTGCAGCGTGATTCACGTTTGCATAATTCTGATGTAGCCTATAAAGACTGCTATGGAAGACAGTTTCCGCCCACGGGACCCTAAAAATAAACAAACAAATTAATTAATTAATAAAAAGAAAGAAAGACAGAAATTAAACAAATAAATAATTGAAAAAGGTAATTGCGACATTTTAACTCAGGATTCGGGCATTTTTCTTGCAATTCTGAGAGAGAGAGAGAGAGAGAGAGTTACAAACACCGACTTTTATTCTCAGAATTCCGAGTTTACTATTATTGTTGTTGTAGTTATTATTATTAATATTACTATTTCTACGACAGAATAAAAAATAAAAAGGAAATTACGACTTTTTATCTCAAAACTCTTAGGCTTACATTTTTTTATATCACAATTGGGAATTTTCTTCTTACAATTTATTGTAGATTTTTTTTCCACCTCAGAATTGCGCGAAAAGAAAGAGAGAAAAAGGTCGTAAATGTGAGGGAAAAAAAGTTAAAAAAAAAAAAAAAAAAATTATCCTGTGGCGGGAACGGCCTTCCATATATGGGCAAGCAAATCAATCAACGTATTAATAGGCCTAATTAAGTCCCGCCCCCTTTTCATATTGAATTTGTCGTTTTGTTTAGAAGTAGCATAGACTACACACTACACATCGTTATGCTTTCAAGATAAATGGGATTTTAATGATAATTCGCGTTGATTTTAAAGGTGAAAAGTGTCATTTATTCGACTTCTAGACTCGTCTGTATAAGTGCAATGTTTTTTTAAGAAAATGTCATGGTAGGTTAATTTATTCGTCAAACTACGTATTTCGGGACACTTTGGAACATTGTTTGAAAAGTGTAAACATAACTCTTTTATTCAGTAGCTACGTTAAAAAAAAAATCAATGTTTTTGAGGCAAAAGTCGAAAACAGGATGCACTGATGCTCCACCTGTGGCTCTCTGTGCTCACGCGCGTTCATGCACAATTACGCGCGCACTCGTCTCTCTCCACCAACACTTCAATAGTCTGTCCCACAGCTCCAAGAATGGGAAAATCAGAGAGCCAAATGGATATCATGGAGAAAAGCACTAAACCGAGGAAGCATCGCTGGACTGTAGTGGAGATCGGGCTGTCTGTCATTGTGCTTCTGATGAGCTGCGCTCTGGCTGGACTCATAGTGCTCTACACTTCAGCTCTGAGAGGTGGGAATTTCTGCTGCATACAAACCCCCAAAAGACACAAACATGTTCAAGATCTTTGTAATGCATTAAGAAATAACTTGCATTCATTTATTTATAGCCCACGTGGTGCAGCTTGTGCAGCCTTTCTGTTATAGAAGTCTCTAGAAAACCAGAAAAAAATTAAAAGAATATTAATTAATTAATATACTTATATAAAATTGTATATGTGTATGTTTGCATATTATAATTCAGAATGTTATACAATTCATTAATATTTATTGTAAAGTTAAAATAAATATTAATGAATTACATAAAATTCTGAAGTTTAATCCATATATAAAAATATTTTAATATTTATAAACTAGTTTAATTATTTCTAATTAGTGTGTAATATTATTAAATTTTTAAAATTGTTTAAAATGGATATTAATTAATTATACAAAATAAATCATGAATATTAGTATTAAAAATAAAATAATGAATATTGGTATTATATTATGTTTATATATGTTTGATAATGATTACATATTTTATTTATTCGGAATTAAAGTGTATAGAGTAGTTATCATAAAATGATATCTCATATATTTGCACATGAATTTAAAATATTTAAAACATATTACCCACAAGAATCATCTGATGTATCAAAAGGTTCTCATTGAACACATATTTGATTATATTCTGTAAGCTCTTGCATTTTCCTCTGTATTTCAGAGCGTTTTAACATAAATGAATCTTCAAAAGGTACAGTACGCTGTGAAGTTGTTCATAAATAATCACAGTTTGTGTAGTTTGCCATATTTTATCCACATCGTTCATTTCATTCTGCTGCTTTTCATCTTTTTGAGTTTTTCCTGCCATAAATCCTATAATCACTACATATTCTGTACAACATCATATTGCTGCACATGGTATACATTGTATAGTTCATATACATTACACGAATGCAATGTGTCATGTCATGTGCTTTTAGCAATTCAAACCAACCCATGTCATGTTTGCAAAATGTGCCTGTTTTGATGGATAAGAGAAAGATATAAGACACCATTGTTTCAATAAATTGCATTATATTATTTGCAGTTTTCCACTGTTAAGCTGAAGCAATAAGCTCTCATGTGCAATTTGAGTGGATTATGTCACATGATCCCAGCCCTGTTTCAGTCAGATATTAACCTCATGCATGTTGTCTCAACAGGGCTGAAATATCGATCAAATGCTGACAGCAATGTCTGTACAACCCCACAGTGTGTCACTGCCGGTAAGAACAAATGTCTGAGAGCGTGCATCTTACACCACCTCAAAACTTCCAGATCTGAAATGATTTGTTTTTCAATGACACAGCGGCCCGACTGCTCCAGAACATGGACCCCAGCGTGGAGCCGTGCCAGAACTTCTATCAGTACGCCTGCGGAGGCTGGATAGAGCGTCACGTCATTCCCGAAACCAGCTCACTTCACAGTGTATTCAATATCCTGAGAGATGAGTTGGAGATTGTACTCAAGGGTCAGTTACATCAACTTCACGCAACCACCATGAGTATTATGGGTTTGTGTAGGTTTCTTTTAAACATTGTTATCTGGCTGGTGCTTATTCATTATCGCACAGGAGTTCTGGAGATGGAAAATAAGGACGACAGAGAGGCCTTCAAGAAAGCCAAAACTCTCTACAGCTCATGCATGAATGAGAGTGAGTAAACAATACTGTCATCTACATATACTCTATTATATTGCTGATGTTATGATTTACCATTACAATGGTGTAGGATTCACTTTGAAACAATTTTCACTGAGAAATTTCCTGTAAATATCACACATAATTATAAAGAAATGGCAAGTAACACTGAATTAAACATGAAATTTGTTAATAGAAAGACTGAGACCGTGTATAATATGCAAGTATACTATTGATCGACTTTCATGACATTCTCAAGATTCAAAGATTTTTGATTCTGCTACAACTTGGCTATGCTTCCAAAAGTTCAACTTTTTGAATTAAACGTATAATGTTATAATTTAACTCGAAGCTGATTACTGAAGCTGATAACTAAAACTATTATTTAATTCATTATTATTTAATTATATAAATATACTTGTATAAGTGCTGATTAATTATATTTAATTATTCAGAATTGCATGCAATTCATTAATATTTATTTGAAATGTAAAATAAATAATGGATTACATGCATTCAGTTTCAATACATAGGCCTATATGAAAATTTTAATATTTATAAAATATTTTATTTCTAATTAGTGTAATTATATTTAAAATGAATATGAATGAATTATACAAAAATAATTAATATTAGTATTAATATTAATATTATTTAATAGTAGTATTAATAGTACATTGAAACTAAACTACAACTTATTTAATTTTGTTAACTGAAATAAAGCTGAAATGAAATACATTATTAATATTAGATAAACTAGTGCGAGTTGAAGCACTAAAATTAGTAACTGAAAATAACTACAATTTAAACAAAAAAAAGAAACTTGAATAGTAATTAAAAACAAACACACAATTACTAAAAATGACAAAAGAACATAACGATGAAAATAAACTGAAATTATAAAAGCGAATTAAATATATGAATACAACTGTAATAAATAAATAATAATTTAATACTTTACTGAAAATGAAGGTCACCTACTAATTTTCCGTTTCGCTCTATGTATTCCCGTCTCTCTGCTTCCCCCTGCAGTTCTGATCGAGCAGCGCGACTCGCAGCCTCTCCTCAGGCTCATTGACAGTATCGGCGACTGGCCCGTGGCCTCTGAGGTCTGGAACAGCACATCAGGTACTGGAGATAGCAGCAGTCCTCTCTAATTCACTCTCACAGAGAATGGCAGCATCTTGGGCTTATCTAAATGGGATAAATGCAATCGCTCCAGCCGTGCTGTCGCTGGGTGTTGATAAGGAGCTAGACTGATGGAAAAGTCCAGTGGTTTGACAGAGCGGTAGCCATCCTGCTCATCTGTCATGTGTAGGGGGAGATAGAGCCGTGTCGAGGAGGGTGAGAGGATAAGAGAGCCACCCACTGTGATGATTGGCACTGCGGCTCATTATAGGCCCTGAGAGAGAGCGCAGAATAATTAAACAAAATAGAAGAGCGCTGAAATACAATCCACATATCCAGACATCAGCCTAGACATACACCTAACTGATTTATGTGACTGATTTTAGCAATGAACAGGTAATAATTCTGGTTGCGATGAAATTGGAGACAGTTATCCATAAAACCTATCTATTGGTATCTGTCTTATTATGCAAACAACAGGCCGTTTTGATTTCATGGGTAATTTGTATGATTTACAATTAGTGGTTCTTCCCAGAATTTTGAATAAAAAGCAAAATTTAACCACTCATGATATGCAATGCTCTTATTTTGCATAACCTGTGCTTCTTAAAGTCAACCAAACAGCTTTCGCAACCCATTTGACTTCTGTAATGTAATGCGATTCTGGGTGAAGGAGAATATTCAACAAGAAAAACATAAGATCTGATTTTATCCATTGGGAATGAATTGGATCATGATATGGAGAGTGGAGCCAAGTAAAGTAAATTCAGAGAAAACTATCAAGTAAATATGATTTAATTTTGCAAGGTCCCTTTTTGTCCTGTTTTGATGTATTTTCTGCTTAAACAGGAAGTTGGTGAAGGACACATCAAGTGGACTGTCCTTTTCAGTGAAATGAGCAAAAAATCCATTTGTTCTATCATTTTTTAATTTTCTTTGTCAAAGAATTACATTGGGCAGGCCTACTTATCAATTTCATTGCAATACAATACCATACCATAAGGCTTATGAGAGCATATATTTTTGCTTCTTTGGTAAAAATCTTTGAAATGCTCAGATCAGCCCACCTGACACTAATAACCATACACAGTTTATGTCACTTAAAAGGGGTCATTAACTTTTTTTTAATTATTATTTTGTACTGTTCTCTGAGGTCCACTTATAATGTTACCAAGATTTTTACATCATAATTTAGAAGTAATAAGCTATTTTTTGCTGTGTTTTTAACGCACATATCAAACGATCTGTACTAACAAAGCAATAGTAATCAAGTAATAAAAACAGTTACTCATGACAGTTGGATCCAATATAGTCGGCAGAGCATCGTCGTTTAGTTTCAATCTTTTTGAAAATCCCGCATCATGTTGTGCCTTGTTTGTAAACGGTAAAAGTGAACAAAGGACCGACTTCTTACTGACGCAGTCTGGAACTTAATTAAAAATAAAGTTAATCCACTCTTTCCTAATGTTGGGATCAGAAGGAAGGCAATGCAAAGACTGTGTTCCTCCACATCTTGGCACTGCACAGTGTCTTGTTGTCTTCGGAGCCATCCTTATTGTCTGGATTCTGCATAAATCTGCATTCACCTCTCGCTATTTACACTACATGCATGAATCGGTGGGCGGGGCTAAAGGCAGTGATGTAGAAGCAGACGTTGATCTTCTGTGGTGGCCGTGTTTAGTTTTTAGATTTACAAGGAAATTTTAAGTCCTGAAACGTACAGGTGTCACGCCTGGTTTTGGGGTTTGTTTCATGTTCTTGTTTTCATGTCTTTCATTTTGTAATTTGATTCATGCTGTTAGTGTCATGCTTCCCTTGCCCTCATGTATTTCTGCCTTGTGTATGTGTCATGTTGTGATTGTGTGTGTTCCAGTCATGTGTCTTGTTCCTCATTGGTTATTGTCCTGTCATGTGGTTCTCAGTTCTGTTTGCTCATTGGTTGGTTCTTGTCATGTGACCCTTAGTGTTTGCTATAAGTAGCCCTCATGTTGCTATTGTCTCTTGTCGTGTATTGGTGTAACCTGCTGTCGGTGAGTCTAGTCTGTTAACGTCATGTCTGACAAGCCAGCGCCTGCCGACCACTCAAGATGCAGAGCTTGGGCCAGGACTGAAAGGACTGATTGCCAGTGCGATGGACCCACCTTTGATGTCGGTGCGCGGCTGGCATCCCACAGGCCTCTACACTTTCAAGCCTCACAGCCTCAAGCCCACTGGGCATCCCACTGTGCTGCCCGTGATGGCGGTGACCATTTTGAGTGTGTGGGCTGCACACTGCACTTCTGAGGCCTCTCCTGTCCACGAATCGGTCTCAGAGGCCTCTCCCGAGCATGAATCTGCTCCAGTGCCTCTAGAGGTGGTGGCTTCTGCTGCAGTGCAGAACCTCCTAAGGCGGTGGCTCCCACTCATGAACTCACTGTCTGCCTTGTCACAGCCTTGGAGGCCGTTCACAAACTCACAGACTGTCCTGTCACGGCCAAGGAGGCCATTCAAGAACTCTCTGCCTGCTCTGTCACAGTCAAGTGGTCTATCCATGTCTGCTCCACCCTGCCTTCCTGCTCTGCTGGCACCGCCATGGCTCCCTGCTCTTCCTGCTCCACCCTGGATTCCTGCTCCGCTGGCTCTGACCTGGTGGTCTCCTGGTCCACTGCTCTATGGCAGGGGTCACCAAGTTCGGTCCTGGAGGGCCGGTGTTCTGCAGAGTTTAGCTCCAACCCTAATCAAACACACCTGAAGCAGCTAATCAAGGTCTTACTAGGTATACTTGAAACTTCCAGGCAGGTGTTGAGGCAAGTTGGAGCTAATCTCTGCAGGACACCGGCCCTCCAGGATCAAGTTTGATGACCCCTGCTCTATGGTCTGCCACTGCTCCACGGCCCAGGTCCTCCAGTGTATCACTGTCTACCACTGCTCCACGGCCCAGGTCCTCCAGTGTATCACTGTCTACCACTGCTCAGGTCTTCCAGTTTATCACTGTCTACCACTGCTCCACGGCCCAGGTCCTCCAGTGTATCACTGTCTACCACTGCTCCACGGCCCAGGTCCTCCAGTGTATCGCTGTCTACCTCTGCTCCGCGGCCCAGGTCCTCCAGTGTATCACTGTCTACCACTGCTCCACGGCCCAGGTCCTCCAGTGTATCGCTGTCTGCCGCTGCTCCGCGGCCCAGGTCCTCCAGTGTATCGCTGTCTGCCGCTGCTCCGCGGCCCAGGTCCTCCAGTGTATCGCTGTCTGCCGCTGCTCCGCGGCCCAGGTCCTCCAGTGTATCACTGTCTACCACTGCTCCACAGCCCAGGTCCTCCAGTGTATCACTGTCTACCACTGCTCAGGTCTTCCAGTTTATCACTGTCTACCACTGCTCCACGGCCCAGGTCCTCCAGTGTATCACTGTCTACCACTGCTCAGGTCTTCCAGTTTATCACTGTCTACCACTGCTCCACGGCCCAGGTCCTCCAGTGTATCACTGTCTACCACTGCTCAGGTCTTCCAGTTTATCACTGTCTACCACTGCTCCACGGCCCAGGTCCTCCAGTGTATCACTGTCTACCACGGCCCAGGTCTTCCAGTGTATCACTGTCTACCACTGCTCCACGGCTCAGGTCCTCCAGTGTTTCACTGTCTGCCTTCGGTCCACGGTCCACGTTATGATTCGGGTCCTGTTCCCTTTCACGGGCCTGGCTCTCCATCCCTCCCCCTGTTCTGCCTCCGTTCTACCACCCTCCTGGACTTGGTGGGGTTTGGGCGTCTGGAGCTGCCCTTAGAGGGGGATATGTCACGCCTGGTTTTGGGGTTTGTTTCATGTTTTTGTTTTTGTCTTTTATTCATGCTGTTAGTGTCGTGCTTCCCTTGCCCTCATGTATTTCTGCCTTGTGTATGTGTCATGTTGTGATTGGTTGTTCTAGTTATGTGTCTTGTTTAGAGGTCGACCAATTCATCGGCACCGATAGTTGATTTGCGGAACTATCGGTTATCAGCTAAAATCCATGCCGATAGTTTTCAGTGTTGCGTCTGTTGCTGGAGTGGCTGAGAATGGTCTGCTGTCATTATACAGTACGAGAGCGGCCTCTACAGATGGAAATCACTGACAGCACATGTTGTTTGTTTTGGCATGTGACACTGCACGTTGCACAGAGCGGGAAACTTCAAACGTGCATTTAAATGCAGCCGACAAGAAATCCTGCTGTGGAACAGAGTGCCATTCACATAGTTTTCCATTAAATAACATTATGTTTGTCCCAAATCATTGTTAATTTGCATAATGACTTCACCCTAGGCTATAAATTATGTATTGTGCATTTTTCAGCAAATCGTTTGTCTTTCTGTGGCTCTAATACAGTCTTGTATGCTTCATAGAGAGCTGTAATAGATCGCGCTCTCTCTTTCCGTTTGCTCTGTTTTTTTAAACACCGAACTTCAAACTCATTTATGCCACATAGTGTAACTGTCCCACTAAGAACCACCTAGTGAGACAAGCCACAAATAAATTTGAGGGAGGGACTCACTGGCCAAACTTTTACTTAAAGGTAAAAGTACATAAACACCTTAAACAAACCCCAAAAACACAAATATACTTCTGACACTGTTTGGCAATGAAGTAATACAACAACATTAACTGACCATTGTCCTCTGTAGAGTAATTCCAACTGCCAGGAGCTTAGAGTCAGTTGTACCCATTATAGCAATGCAGATTAATTAAAGAAATGTCCTGTGAATGATCCAGACAACAAAGTGAAGATGCAAAGACTTGATACCATTGTCCTCTCTAGAGTATAGAACTCTCGGGTTCCAACCGAACACCTGGTGATGAAGCAAGGCCTGGATGCCACTGTCCTCAGGGTATAGAACTTTTAGGTTCCAGGAAAAACAGCAACATAGAACCCCAAAAATTGAAGATGGTATATAAACAAGACATATAAACTAGCATTAGCATGCCACTTAGAAACCAAACAGGAGTTATAAACATGAAAAACAAAATACAGCTTGCCCATGAAATAACCACATATACTACACCCAATAATTAACATAATCCAGAGAAAAGAAAAAACACTTACTAGAATGAGCTTGAAACCAAAGTTTCTCAATCTGGACTCTGAACAATTTGGGTGAACCAAGAGAGAAGAACCATCCTTCCCCAAACAATACTCACTTCTTCTCCCCTCATACCTGGCTATATACACGGGAGAATGCCATCTGGAGCCCCCCCTAGTGCACAGTAGTGGCATAACACCACAGAGAAAACCAGGAACCAAACTCTGGGTGGTTACAATAGTTTATTCTTGAAGCAAACTTATGTCCATTTGGTGATTAAATAAACAGTTTTAGACTGCTGCTTGAATTGAACATGACGCGTCTGTTGTGTGAGACACCTGGGGCTCCAAGACGCAGCGCTGTGCTTATGCACAGTGTGTCACTTGCATTTTTTAAATTTCTTATATTTTGATTAGATAATCATGCAGTGTTCTTAAATGGCAGCAAATAATATTTGAGAGTATACATACAATATCAATAAATTGTGTATGTAATTTTAATATGGCCTTGTGTAGGTATTTCAAGATGGCTATCTTTAAGCATGACTGTTGAAGTTAAATGGCAATACTTAACAATAAGAGTCCATTTGTAACAGCTGTAGAAGTATTGTTCCTATTGTATTGTTAGTGTGTTCATTTCGTTTCAACATTTACTATTACTAATAGGATTCATTTTTACATTGAGTACATTGTGTAATTTTACATTACACAAAAAAATTCTTCTTTTAACATTAGTAAATGATGAAATAACTAATGATTAATACAATAATTAATATTAATATAAATGTTTATTAATTTACAAATTATGGTTCAGTACTGTTACTGCTTTTTAAAAATAGTAAAGCTCTATTTTAGTTTTCGTTCAGTATCCATTTTAAAAACTATCGGTTGATTAATCGGTATCGGCCAGTGTGGTCCAACCTAGCTATCGGTATCAGTAAAATCCACTATCGGTCGGCCTCTAGTCTTGTTCCTTATTGGTTATTGTGCTGTCATGTGGTTCTCAGTTCTGTTTGCTCATTGGTTGGTTCTTGTCATGTGACCCTTAGTGTTTGCTATAAGTATCCCTCATGTTGCCATTGTCTCTCGTCGTGTGTTGATGTTGTAACCTGCTTTCGGTGAGTCTAGTCTACTCATGCCAAGTCAAGTCTGTTCAAGTCATGTCTGTTCAGGTCAAGTCTCTGTTTGGATTACTTTTGTAAATAAAGCTGCACTTGGGTTCTCACTACACTAGCCTCCAGTGGACTATTTGTTACAACAGGGTGTTTTTATAGTACACCGAACTCTTATATGTCAAAAGATCAAGGGAATTTTGACTTCTCAGTTCATGACCCCTTTAAATCACCTTTGTTCCCCATTCTGATGCTCTGTTTTGACTTCAGCAGATTGTCTTGACCACCTAAATGCATTGAGTTGCTGCCATGTGATTGGCTGATTAGATATTTGCACTAACAAGCAGTTGAAAAGGTGTACCTAATAAAAAGTGGCTGGTGAGTGTGAATATTGCCTTAAAGCAAACAGACATGGACTAAAAACCACAAACTGCATTTTATTTTTAAAAGTTGACCATTTCTAATTTGACATGGTATCTTAGATACTGTAAAATATGCAGAAAAAACAGTGCCTGGTTAAATAAGTCCATCTAGAGCATATATATATATATAAAAAAAAAACCACTTACTATTTTGAAATAACGATTCAGTAATATTGAGCTTCCAGTTCATTATTAAAAGAAAAACTGAACATATTAAACGAGTATCTGAGCAGAGTTTTGAGATGTGTGTGTGTGTATATATATATATATATATATATATATATATATATATATATATATATATATATATATATATATATATATATATATATATATTGCCTCAAAGCGAACAGACATGGACTAAAACCACAAAACTTTGATCTCACAGAGCAAATGTGGAGCCTGGAGGATACCCTGGCTGTTCTGAACGCTCGGTACAATAAGAAGACTGTGCTTGAGATGTTTGTGTGGCCAGATGATCGTGACTCCAGCCGCTACATTATTCATGTAAGTTTTTGAATATACTGTACAGTTTACTCTTATGTATGAATAACAAAAACACCAAAAATTTCTGGACATTTACTACCTAGCTAACAGGGAACATTAACAGAACTGTGGCTAACATTCTGGCAAAGTTGGACAAATGTTCTCCAATAACTTATCAATAGAATGTTCCAAACCCATGAGACCTTCGTTCATCTTCGGAACACAAATAAAGATATTTTTGATGAAATCCAAGAGCTTTCTGGCCCTGCATAGACAGTAATGTAACTACAACATTCAAGGCCCAGTAAGGTCGTAAGGACATTGTTAAAATAGTCCATGTGACACCAGTGGTTCCAAAGATGAACGAAGGTCTTACGGTTTTGGAACGACATGAGGGTGAGTAATTAATGACAGAATTTTCATTTTTGGGTGAACTATACCTTTAATAATGTTCTCAAAAATGTTACACAAAAACGTAATTTATGTACATTGTTCATGGAACATTTTTTTTCTGAAATCTTTTAACATTTTTAAATGTAACCGCAGTACTTGATTCAGAATGATCAGAGAACATACAAAATAAACATTTGTAAAATGATAAAATGGAATGTTTCTTTAAGGACAAAGTATAACCAGAGCTGGGTAGATTACTTGCAAATTGACAAAAATTGTAGTTAGTAACGTAATCCATTACATTACACATTTTAGGTAATGTAATCAGACTACTTTTTGATTACTTTTAGATTACTAAATTACAAAACGTTTGTAGAACATATTTTTGTTAGCTGGGTATGGTAGTACCATGGTATTCCTTGAAGTAATACCATGTTTTTTTAGACTAACATGAGTTAGAGCTAACTGCAATTCATTTTTACTTAATAGCCCCTGAGTAAAATGCCATTTGAGCATGAGCTAATGGAACAGAGTGTGATTCTTTGTTGGTTTAATTATGAATGTTGCACAGTTGGATGATCTCATGCATACTGTATACTACAAGCGATTCAGATAAGAAACTGATTTTGTCATTAATCAACATTATTTTTTTTGTCACAGATTGACCAGCCAGCACTAGGAATGCCTTCAAGAGATTATTACCTCAGCGATGGGAATTATAAGAAGGTACATTGTGTCATTTTGCGAGATGCATTCTGTCCCTAAATGCTATAGTGTTATAATAACCAGCAACTCCCTGGTCATGTATCTCTGGTCAGGTGCGCGAGGCCTACCTGGAGTTCATGGTCTCCATAGCAAGGATTGCACGAGAAGACAGGAACCTGACCCAAGATGAAGAACGTGTGTGGGAGGACATGACTCAAGTGCTGGAGCTGGAGACAGACATTGCGAACGTGAGTTGAACTGATGGTAAAACACAACAACCAGAATGTTAGTGATACTGTGAATGTCACGTGAGTGTCTGCTCTGTGCTTCAACAGGCTACCTCACCTGCAGAAGAGCGCAATGACATTACCGTGCTCTACAACAAAATGACACTGAGAGAAGTGCAGCAAGCTTTCAACCTCAATGTAAGTGCGGAAAAGCATTTTAGGTTCTTCAAAGGAAGATTTTTACTATTACACTTCATCCCCCTCTGTCTATACTAGTGTAGTCAATAAAAACAACAGAAAAGCTGGTAGATATACACTACTTTGAGATCTTGATAAGATTTTTTGGTAACACTTTACAATAAGGTTCCATTAGTTAATATAGTAACTAGCATGAACAAACAATGAACAATACAATTATTACAGTACTTATTCATCTTTGTTAATATTACTCAGTCGTTCATTGTTAGTCCATTTTACAGTGCATTAACTAATGTTAACAAACACAACTTTGGATTTTAATAATGCATTAGTAAATGTCAAAATTAATATTAACCAAGATTAATAAACTAATGCCGTAGAAGTTTTGTTCATTCTTAGTTTAACTAATTTTAACAAATGAAACCTTGTTGTAAAGTGTTACCGATTTTTAAAAAATGTAAAAAAAAAAAAAGTCTCAAGCACACCAAGGCTGCATTTATTTGATATAAAACACCGCAAAAGCAACAACATTATGAAATATTATTTTAATTTAAAATAACTGTTTTCTATTTGAATATATTTTAAAATCTGAATTTTCAGCATCATTACTCCAGTCTTCAATGTCACATGATCCTTCAGAAATCATTCTGATATGCTGCATTTGTTGTTTAATAAACATTTTTTGGTATTATAAATGTTGAAAACAGTTGTGCTGCTTCATATTTTTGTGCAAACCATGATACATTTATTTCGGGATTCTTAGATTAATATAAAGTTCAGAGGAGCAGTATTTATTTGGAATAGAAATGTTAAAATTGTCTTTAGTGTCATTTGTGATCAATTTAATGCATCATTGCTACATAAAAACTATGGCTGTCGATAGAACACAATAGCTGAGATTAATGTCATGATTTCATACCAGTCTTTAGAAACCAGAATGAAAAAGTCAAATTCAGCCATAATATTCTAGTCATTTTATTGTTTATTTTTCGGGCCATTTTTCTCCCATTGTTTCCCACAGACGCCTGTTTGAACAAGGATGTTGATCCAGGAAAACATCCTACTTGTCCAAATTATGGTCACCGACTGTTGAAACAACTGTTTTTCTTTTTTTTCCTTTTTTCTTTTTTAAAAAAGAAAAGAGTACACAGTCATCTTATGTATCTCTATCTGAAATTTCAGGGCTTTAACTGGACGCGCTACATCCAGGGTATCATGTCCAGCGTGTCAGTTACGGTGCAACCAGATGAACCCGTAGTTGTGTACTGCTCACCTTACCTGGAGAAGCTCAGTGATGTTCTTTCCAAACACAGTCACAGGTGATGTTTTACATTCACAGCTGTGTGACTCATGAAAAATGTCAATTATGGTCATTCAGAAGAAATAAATATTGCCCAGAGGTTACTCTTTCAGAGCTCTTAGCTATGTTCCACTGAAGTCATCTGTGCTTCTCTGAAAATTGCTAAATGAGAAATAAAATGAGACAAATGTTGACACACAATAAGAATTCAGAGATAAAAAAAAAAGATTGAATGATATTGAATGAATGTTTAAGTTTATAGAGATTTAAGTTGCATGCATTTAAACACAGTTTACAACTTATTAAAGAGATTTCTTACACATTTAATACGCATTTAGATATTTGCATTTGTGAGATGCTTTTATCCAAAGCAACTTCTATTGCATTCAAGCTATTATAGCATTGTTTTTAATTTTTATATTTTAATTTTAGTTTACATTAAGTACTCTGTTGCTCTGTGTTTTTATCATAAGTATTTTCATCTAGTATTAAATTTTTTTTGTCAATGTACATTTAGATTTATGTATTTGGCAGGTGCTTTTATCCAAACATTGCATTCAAGCTATTATATTGTTTATTAACATTTTAAATTAGTTATCATTTTTATAAATTTATTTTGAATTAAAATTTCTTAATCATTGTTATTCTGTAATTTATTTTTATCTCAGTTTTATTTTTAATACTTTATCTTAAAATGATCAGTTATTTGCCAAAGCAACATTTTTCATTTCATGTAGTGTAAGTACTTTCATCTAATATTACATTTTTATTAATTTTCCTTCCTAAACTTTAATACATACGAAGATACTTTTATCCAAAGCAACTTACATTGCATTCAAGCTATTATAGTATTAACATTTTTATATTTCATAGTTTTTTCATTTTAGTTTTAGTAATTTTGTTATTTCTGTTATTTTTATTAGTTTTTATATTTCTATTTAGCTTTAAATAATTTTTATTTCAGTTTTTGCTTTAATCATTTGTTAAACTTAGTCTTAGTAACATTTTAACTTAGTTTTTTCATATACTATTTATATGTATTTCAGTTAACGTTTTTAGAGTTGTATTTTTATTTATTTTTTGGTTAACAATAACACTTTTTCAGTAATCCGCGACAAACACTTAAAAGACTATAAACCAAATGTAATATTAAATGGTCTGCGCACATGTGATCTCGGCAGGACTCAGCAGAACTATCTGGCGTGGATGCTCATCATGGAGAGGGTCAGCAGTATGAGCCGGCGCTTCAAAGACGTGAGAGCACACTACAGAAAGGTCAGTCTCGCTCTGAACTCACACAAACAGTGGACAGCTCTCGTGACATTTAACAAGGTTACACAACACGGGGGATCTCAACCTTGTTTTGCACCCATTGTCATGGTTGCGTTGTGTGTGTTCACTCAGGCTTTGCATGGCACTACGGTAGAGGAGGCGAGGTGGAGAGACTGTGTCCGTTATGTCCAGGGAAACATGGAGAATGCCGTCGGGGCCCTGTATGTCCGGGAAACCTTCTCTGGAAACAGCAAACGCATGGTAAAACCAAAAACACACACCACAGACATAACAGGAACATCCTTCTGCAATGCTTTATGTAACCGGCTCTTATCAGATTGACATGGTTTGTTTAGACTGTTCTGATGATGGTTTCAGTTTAAGTCAGGATGAATGATTTTATATACACTACCAGTCAAAAGTTTTTGAACAGTAAGATTTTCATTTAAGTCTCTTCTGTTCACCAAGCCTGCATTTATGTGATCCAAAGTACAGCAAAAAAACAGTAAAATTCTGAAATGTTTTTACTATTTAAAATAACTGTTTTCTATTTGAATGTATTTTAAAATGTAATTTATTCCTGTGTTTTCAAAGCTGAATTTTCTGCATCATTACTCCAGTCTTCAGTGACACATGATCCTTCAGAAATCATTCTAATATGCTGATTTGCTGCTCAGAAAAAAACCCATTTATTATTATGTTAAACAGCTGAGTAGAATTTTTTTCAGGTTTCTTTGAGTAGAAAGTTCAGAAGAACAGCATTTATCTGAAATGGAAATCTTTTGTAACATTATAAATGTCTTTATCATCAGTTTAAAGCATCCTTGCTAAATAAAAGTATTAATTACAATTTGTTTTTCTAAAACAAAAAATTATACTGACTCAAAGCTTTTGAATGGTATAGTGTATAATGTTACAAAATCTTTTTATTTCAGATAAATGTTGATCTTTCTATTCCTCAGAGAATCCTGAAAAAAATGTACTCAACTGTTTTCAATATTGATGATAATAATAAATGTTTCTTGAGCAGCAAATCAGAATATTAGAATGATTTCTGAAGGATCGTGTGACATGAGTAATGATGCTGAAAATTCAGCTTTGATCACAGGAATAAATGACATATTCAAATATATTCAATTAGAAAGCAGTTATTTTAAATAGTAAAAATATTTCGCAATATTACTGCTTTTGCTGTATTTTGGATCAAATAAATGCAGGCTTGGTGAGCAGAAGAGAATTCTTTAAAAACATTAAAAATCTTACCTTTACTAAAACTTTTGACTGGTAGTGTATCTCTGCATACATATAGCTGTATGTGGCTTTATATAGTTTTCTAAAACAGTCAAATAGTTCAACAATCAAAAAGACAAAATGTACCTATATTTATGCTCTTAATTCTGGTCATATTGTGAATGATTTATCTTTCTTCATCATATTTCATCAAAACAACATTTATTTTCAGCAGATGTCACGTCGGCCTCCTGAAAAATCATAATTTATTCCCTTATCCTATAGTAAATCTTTAGTGCTATTAATTGCTATTACAATTTGAATCAGATTAATTGCATGATATACCAAAAGGTGAACAGCTATTTCAGCTATGTGATAGATGGTATGAAAAGGGTTGTTGACTTTTAATGTGTGTATGCACTGTTCAGGTGCGTGAACTGATCAGAAAGATTCAGGAAGCTTATGTGGAAACACTGGAAGAACTGAGCTGGATGGATGAACAGTCCAAGGAGAAGGCCAGAGAGAAGGTGAGATGCTATTAATGGCAGCAACTCCTAATGAAGAGTTTATTCCTTATTTCCATACTTTTTTTGTCAGCTGAACATCTTTGAATTAAAATTATTTACTTGAAGTGTCCTCTAAAATTTTAAGTTAATATTTTAAGACTTTAAATTCATGTTTTCATGGTTCTCTGATGTTGGACGCAGGTAATATATTTTTAATAATTTGTTCTTGATCCTTTCAAACCCAGTGGTGAATATAAGAAATTTGAGATTTTTATATAATTATTTACTGAAATAAAATAATTATTTATTAGGATTTAGGAATTTAATTTTTTTCCTTGAAGTACCCTCTGAAAATGTAAGATTTAAATATTTTATATTCATATTTTCATGGTTCATGACATGCAGTTAAACAAATATTTTTATTTAAATAAATACATATTACAAAATATTTGTACATATTTAAATAATAATAACAATCATATTATTATCATTATTATTAATAATAATATTTTATATTTATATATAATATAATATAATATTTTCACAATTAATGTTATGCATTTTATGTATACTAATTTTATCTCATTTTATTATCATTATAAACTGGGTTTCATCTTAAGCTTATTTTGAATTAATGCATTTTTATTTGTTGTTGTTGTTGTTGTTATTATTATTATTATTATTATTATTATTATTATTTGTATTTACTATCCTACAGTCTGAGTTGTTCTCGCTTTCTAAAGTCCTGTATTCCGTGATGTTTTCCTTGTTTTGCAGGCCATGGCGATATCAGAACAGATCGGTTATCCCGACCACATCCTTGAGGAGGAAAATAAGAAATTGGACGAGGAATACACACACGTATGGAAACTCAGAGAACCCTGACCTCTAAAGAAATTAGCATCCGAACCAACTAATATCTCGCTCACATAAATTCAAGAATGATGGCAGCTCAGACAGAAATACATCCATGTGATATTATCTGTCTCTCTCTGAATTTCACAGCTGAATTTCAGTGAGGAGAACTACTTTGAGAACATTCTGGAAAACCTGGCAGCTTCAGCCCAGAAAGGTCATAAGAAGCTGAGGGAGCCCGTGGATCCTGACATGTATGAAACACAAACACAAATACCATTTTTTTCTTTTGTGACCCTGTGTCATGTTTTTCTCCTTGTCTCTGTTTTAGGTGGATTATTGGTGCGGCTGTGGTCAACGCTTTCTATTCACACAACAGAAACCAGATTGGTAAGATCACAGCCATATAGTAAGAAACAATATTCTATTGTATAATATAATATAGAGTATTATGTAATATATAATAATAAATTATTAATAAATGAAATAAATAACAAAAATGTGTTTAACTCTCACAGTAGAAACCAGATTTGCAAATTCACAGCCATATACAATAAGAAATAATATTCTATTATATAATATAGTACAATATTATGGAACAATCAATTAGTAATATATTTAAAAAAAATTAATAAATTAAAATAAAAAAACACATTGCACTTACACAACAGAAACCAGATTGGTAAGATCACAGCCATATAGTTAGAAATAATATTCTATTCTATAATATAATATAGAGTAATAAATTAAAAATAAATGTAAAATTTAATAAAAAAATTTAAAACGGTATACTTGCACAACAGAAACCAGACTGATAAATTCACAGCCATATAGTCACAAATAATAGAATAGAATAATAAATTAAAAATAAATTTATAATTTTGTAAATTTAAAAGAAAAACTTTACTTGTACAACAGAAACCAGACTGCTAATTTCACAGCCATATAGTCAGAAATAATATTCTAGTATAATAGTTTTTATATAATATATAGACTAATATATATTATACAGTAAAAAATTAAACAAATTTAACAAATTACAAAGATTAAAAAAAAAAATTGTACTTGCACAACAGAAACCAGACTGGTAAATTAATAGCCATATAGTCATAAATAACGTAATGTAATGTAATGTAATATAATAATAACATAATATAGAATAATAAATTTAAAATAAATAAAAAAAATACAAATGCATTGTACTTGGTCAACAGAAACCAGACTGTTAAGTTCATAGCCATATAGTCAAAAATATTCTATTCTATATTTTATAATGTCATTTTCTTTAATCGATTTACCACAAATGGACAATGTAGTAAAAAAAAAAACCATTGCACATTTACTTGATAATTCAGACTTAATTTATCATAAACAACAACAAAATGCCTAAACACACATCATTACAGCTCCACTTGAGAAATCCAGTCAATCTACAGATCCAGCACAGAGCGGTCTAGTCCAGCACTGAGATTCACGGTTGAGTAAACAGATCTTTCCAGCAGAGAAGGCCACAACCGCACACTAAAATAAGCAGTGTTGTCCAAATGTGGGTCTTCTGTGAAGTATTTGCTCTGGTCAGAATTCTCCTAAGCTGTTGAGGGCTCTCAGTATAAATGCTTTCTCAGCCCATTGTCATAATGGCTCTAATGCCTGTAGTGCTTTTCTCTTGTAGATTAAACAAAGCTAGTTTCAGGCTCCACTGCCCACAAAGCTTGTGCTTCCAGAGATGGGATGTGGATGCTGAACACGCGCTATTCAGACTGCGTTAATACAGAGATTACAAAAGCCAAGCGATTATGCAGATTTTCAGCGGGAGAAATTTCCACATAATTACTCTTAGATTGCACATTTTAATGTTCCTGGACAATCTGGGAAACACTTCAAGCTGAATTGCCATTTGAGAGACAAGAGCGGCAGCTGTAACTGCTATAGCTGGAGGACGCTACACAGTCCTTCTAATACAGCTTCTGCTATCTAGTGTACACCATTACATTCACATTACTGAGCGTTTCTTCAACTAGGGTCTTGTGGGGACTCTTTAAAAGTCCCTTTCACACTGTTTTTAGTATCTAGTAAAAGGTAATATATTTAAAATACATTTTATAGTTCAAATCTATTAACATATTTACTGATATTTCGCTCAAGATTTATTTGGAGTACTACTTGTGCACAATGCACATTTCTTAATATTAAGCCTAAAATGTGTTTTAAAGTCAATGTTGATGAGGATTGCATGATCTCTGATCTCTGATCTTCCAATTAAGCAGACTTTAACCAGTTTAGTATACTAATAGAACAATTGCAGGGTATTTTTATTAAATATATAAATGTATTACAAAATTTACTGCCAGATTCTGGAAGATAAATTCTTCAAACAGTGGTACAAGAGGATGTGATGCTGGTCCTTCAAGAGTCACTCTCGACTTATCTGTCCATAAAGCCTATAAAAAAATCAGTATTTCACAACACTTCAGCATGTTATTCTTAAGTGAGGGCCATTTTAAAGAATTTTTTACCCAAGCAAGGTCTCTGAGAACCTGACACATTGCACTTCTGGAAACTCCAGGAAGGTTGCAGTTCTGGAAAATGATGGTGCTGGAGACTAAATGGTTCCTGATGGTTTCTCACCTAATCCTTCACATAAATTTTTAATTGTTTTGCAGTTAACGTGTCACTTCTTCTCCACCTGTTTTTTTTTTCTGACCCAATGAGCATTTCGCTGCCCAATGGTCATGTATTGCATCCTTCTCATGGGCATTTAATAATTTTTTTTAACTTTTATTCTTGAGTTCAATCTCTTTTTTGGCTCATTTTATCTGTAAAAGAAAACCTGCCTAATCTGCGCACACTGTGTGTGTGTATATATATATATATATATATATATATATATATATATATATATATAACTGTCATACTTTTTAACATCATATATATTTTTAAAGACTGACAAGGGTAAATCTAATCTTGATTAAAAAAAAAAAAGTTTCCAACAGTTTTAATGTGACCTTCATAAATGTTCTAAGAAAAAGCTGAAATCTGTTAATTTTAATGAGAAATCTGACATAAAAGTGTCTAAAGTTAACACACTGTTCCTATTAAAATGAGTTGCTTTCTTACGTGACTCGATTAGTATCTCAAAAATGCATTTCCTGGTCAATTACCCAGGCATTATGCTGAATTTCATCTCTTTCTATGCATCCATCTTTCTTTCAGTGTTTCCTGCTGGCATCCTCCAGCCTCCGTTCTTCAGTGAAAAACAGCTGCAAGCTCTAAACTTTGGTGGAATTGGCATGGTTATAGGACATGAAATCACTCATGGATTTGATGATCACGGTAATATACATCTCATCTGATGGATTGTACCAATTATCAGTTAGCTGTGGATGAATAAACAATGTGAATTTGTTGATGATCCTGTTTATGTGTGATGTATTAAACTCCGTGCTAAAGAAGGGGTTTTAAATATCACAGATAAATTGTTCTCCATTGGACCAAACCACCATGCGAAAGAGCAACCACAATGCTTGTCTGTTTAAAATATGACCGTGTTCCAAAAATTTAATATTTATTTTCACAGGCCGTAATTTTGACAAGGATGGGAACATGTACAACTGGTGGAGCAACTACTCTGCCGAGCGCTTTGAGGATCAATCTAAATGCATGGTGGAACAGTACGGCAAATTTAGCTGGAAACTCGCAGGAGGACAAAATGTAAGTCGAACTTCACTTAGAAGGATGGAAAGAATCTGTATATGAACTTTTAAAAATGAACAAATAACAAATACATGGTTTATACTTGCAGTACTTGCAGTATGTGCATGCTTTGGGTCCGATCTAAGCATTTCCAGTGCCCTAAAAAAAAGTGCTGCTTCATGGCAGCAAAGACATTAAATGCAGAGTACACTTTTGCAGATATATATAAAAATAAACAGAATTAAATATAGAAACAAGTTAATTTAATGCAAATTTCTTGCCACAAAAATGAATGGATTTTAAAAGGAGACGGAAATGTTTACATTTACATTTTAAGAGGTTTAACTTTTTACAGATATTGAAAATGAATCCAAAAGTCATTTTCACTTACTCCTCTAGCACTTTTTTACTAAATGTATTGATTTTTGTGTAAATGAGGTAACGTATTCACTGAATTCTTTGAAAAGTATGTTCTGCTTCTTTTAAGGATGTTTACATATTTTAAGATATTAAGTCTTGTTTTTTTTGAAAAATTTATCTAAATTTTATATCAAAATATCTGCCAATGGGGTAAGAAAAACAATCTTAATTCAAATGGAAAACAACATTTTGATCAATTTGAAAACAAGACTTCATTTCTTAAGTTGCTTCTCAATTAAATGTATCTTGATTCAAGAATGTTTTGGTATTTATACTAGAAACCAAGACAAAAATACTAAAAGAAGAAAATAGTTTTTTACTGTTGTTTTTACATTTTATAGCTCAGTCTGTTAACAAATCTTCTTTTATTCCTCCTAAAAACAAATAGACTATGAAACAACAGTGCTGTTATTGTAAACTTGAATACATTTTTGTTAATCAAAATAAAACTGAAAATGAAAATGTTACCTGAAATACTTAAAAAGATTAGAAATGTAACAAGTTTAAGTTCTACTAAAATTGCTAAAAACTAAAGCAAACACCTAAAAGTAAATATAAAAAACGAATATAAAGTACAATAACAAAATTACTAAAAATTAAACTGAAATTAGAATAAAATTTGAATTAAACTAAATGAAGACTGAACATATAAAATTAAAAGCTGACCTAAAATATAAAGAAATACTGTATTATACAAATAATACTTAAATAACACTGAACATTGTTAAATTGATGTTGTTGCAGGTCAGTGGCATCACAACATTAGGAGAAAATATTGCTGACAACGGTGGAGTTCGTCAAGCATATAAGGTATGCAACATTAATTCCCTTTGAACAACTACATAGTAACCCAGTGAAAACTGCTCACAACATCTTAAAAACCACATAGACAACTCACATTTTCATCAGAACTCGTAAAAATGGGTTGATGTGAATCTGTGTGTGATATTAGGCGTATATGAAGTGGGTGGAGAGGGAAGGCGAGGAGCCCCGTCTTCCTGGACTGGATATGGATCACAAACAGCTCTTCTTTCTAAACTTTGCCCAGGTATGTGACCATGAATGACATCCACTTGCAAGGCCATGCAAGGTCAGTCTCGCAACGAGCGAATCAAATTAAACTGACACTGCTTAAAAGATACAGGTCCCGCTTAACCTCTGGAAAATACATTACTATTGGCTCTCTAATACGTGCTTAAGGCATGAAATCAGTGATTGAATCATGGCAACCGATGGGATGAGTGCTACTTTAAAGGACTTGGATTTGAATTGTCATTATTTGGATGGGCACACTTCAAAATATGTTGAAATAAATAATCACAATCGAAATCTGCTCTGCATATGACATTCAAGCATAAAATGCGCGTAAGGTCAGAAATAATGTTATCATCTCTCCATGATGTGCTCAACTGGTATTTGTACTGAATATAAAATGTCTTGTGCTTTCTGTAGGTCTGGTGTGGTGCCTGTCGCCCGGAGTACGCCATTCAGTCCATCAAAACAGACCCACACAGCCCTCTGGAATACAGGCAAGATCTTTCTGGGAGATTTGTGAATTAAAGATGAAAAAAGTATTGAAGTCACACTTAAAAATGTCAGTGCAGTAGATAGTTAGCAGCACAACACATTATAGCAAAAATAAAGAAACTGCAAGTGGGATAAGCAAAAATGAATTATTGAAACTAACTAATTTCTAACCACTAAAATATTTGATTGGTTTTTAAAACTCAAAATTTATATAATTTAAACTATTATTTAAAAGTTTGGTTATGCTCAACAAGGCTGCATTTATATGACGAGTAAAACAATAATATTGAAAAAATATTACAATTTAAAATAACATTTCTATTTGAAAATAGTTTCAAATGTAATTTATTCCTGTGATGAAAATGTGAATTTTCAGCATCATTACACCAGTCTTCAGTGTCACATGATCCTTCAGAAATCATTCTGATATGCTGATTTGCCGCTCAAGAAACTTCTCTGATTATCAATGTTGAAAACAGCTGCTTAATGTCTTTGTGGAAACTGATACATTTTTTCAGGATTCTTTAATGACTATAAAGTTCAAAAGAACATCATTTAATTAAATATAAATATTTGGTAACATTATAAATGTCTTTACTGTCACTTTTGATGAGTTCAATGCATCCTTGCTGAATAAAAGCATTCATTTCTTTCAAAAAAATACATATACATATGAAGCAACTTTGTTTTGCTGTATTTTTATATACTTCATATTTTTCATATACTTCACGTTTACAGGTTTCTGATTATTTCAAACATTTTCAAGCAAAACATTTAAACAAAGCCACTTCAAAAGTGTTTCAGGAGAACTGAATTCACACATCCACTAAAATTCACCAAAATACCAGCTGATTCAAAGACATTGAGCAAAAATGATAAAGACAAGTGAAAATAACTTTTTCTTTGATGCAAAGACATTCAGACATTTTTAAGTGTGACTTAAAGGGTTAGTTTACTCAAAAATGAAAATTCTGTCATTAATGACTCACCCTCATGTCATTCATCTTCGGAACACAAATTAAGATATTTTTGATGAAATCCAAGAGCTTTCTGACCTTCTATAGACAGCAGGACACTACCATGTTCAATGCACAGAAACATAGTAAAGTCCAACATCAGTGGTTCAACTAATTTTATGAAGCTACGAGAATAGTCATTATTTTTGTTTTCTTGTAGCTTCATAAAATTATGGTTGAACCACTGATGTCACATGGACTATTTTAATGATGTCCTTACTACCTTTCTGAGCCTTGAATGAGTCCGTTGCATTGCTGTCTATGGAGATTTGTGTTCTGAAGATGAACGAAGGTCTTACGGGTTTGGAACGACGTGAGGGTGAGTAATTAATGACAGAATTGTCATTTTTGAGTGAACTATCCTTTTAAGTGTCCAAATACTTTTTTAGGACAGCTGTAGATGTTTTAGAGATGAATAGTGTCATGTTTGTTTGTTTGTTTGTTTGTTTCGAACAGGGTTCTGGGGTCCCTCCAGAACTTTGAGGCGTTTTCTGAAGCATTTCATTGCGCACAAGGAGCTCCTATGAACCCCGAAGAGAAATGTCGAGTGTGGTAACCTGCCGCCGGAGATACGGGAGTCTGTGTATATTTTACAAACTAGGCAACGGTTAGGAGAGCTTGGATCATATTATGTTGTTCTGTGGCAGCTGCCTGGCTGTTAGTCTGATGTAACAGACACGACCAAGGTGTGCGACACCTACATGTATGACTGCATAGATGTCTACTGTGAACTTTCAAATGCGCACATATAACCAACGAGTGCAGGCGTCGTGAACGTGCACAGTGAGGGTGTTGTTTTCCTGAAAAAGAGGCATGCTTTTTCATTGTCTGTTTAAGAGACATTTAAGCAAGATTTTGTCCTGTTTGCCTGTTTACAGGTTTCTTGTGACACATTACTAATTTTGGCATCGGAAAACACGTGTAAACGAAAGAGTTTCATTGTAACGACAGTGCTTATTGACATCAGATTATTTTTCCAGATTATGTAAACGGATAAATCCCTCGGTTGGCTTTCGATTCTGTCGGCTCTCCAAGAAGATATCCGTTGCGCTTGAGCGATCCCAAAATTAGTCAACAACTGAAGGCTTGGAAGCCGATAGAGATTGTGGTTTGAATAGAAACCAGTCAAGGCATAATGTTTCGTTTCATAATAAGCAGCCTTGAAATATTTTGAAAATGGTATAGGAAATAATTTTTCCTTTTCTAAAGCATGCAGCAGAGAGAGGCAAAAGCTGGAGTCCTATTGAGCACCGTGCTATCCTAATGTATGCGCTCTCTACATTACATTTCACTGAAGCATCTTTAAAAGCGAGGGCTTAGCGTTACGTAAACGGGCCCGTGTTGACAATTACCTGACAACCTTAAGACTGTTAAAACCATATCGCTTCAAGCTTTGTGTGTTTTTGTCCATAAATAGCTCCGATTCATGGCTGCCTTGCAATTACGCTACAGACTTCTGTTAAAGCCAGCAGATAATGGCAGGAAGCCGCTGCAATACGGGAATGAAAAAGGTACAACGGGTCACTCAGACGGTTTGTTTGTTTCATACAAGCTGTTCATTCTGCCAGGGAACATTTCTGTACAGTACATTGCTATTAAGACAATGTTTTAGCATGTTTAGGAGCAAGAATCAGATTCTGAGAGATGTACTGTAGTAAAACCGAAGGGTCTTCATCGATTCAGTCCTCCTGTTCAGTTTGGTTTTTATTTGGGGTTCTTAAAAACGTCATTGCAGCATTAAGAGAAATGGCATTTTTTAAAATCAGATCAAGACCATTTTTTGCAGCAACGGATTTTGTAACAAATATTTGATCATAAATTAGTTTAGTTTTAATACTCTACAACCGTTTTGTTAGCTTAAGGTGAATAGTGGCAATGTTCATGTGACAATCACTTTAACTTGGTATAACCTGTTTTTTTCCAGCAGAGTTAAGTTGTTTGTTTTTGGTAGCTGGTTTGTTACTGGTCTACTGACTCTAACCAGCTTGGTCAAGATGGTCTACCAGGTCAAAGTTCAGCTGATGAACAATCTAGAGTAGCTTGAAACCTCTCTAAAAAAAAAAAAACACACCAAATGATTGATTTTCCAGCAGGGAACATGCAATTTTGTTCATAAATGTGGCATGTAACACCAAAGAGTTTACGGTTAAGTTTTTAGAACAAGTTTTAGTAGCTGGTTTACCAACTCCAACCAACTTGGCCAAGTCAAAAAGTGACTAAGTTTTTTTTTTTTAACATGGTAGCTGGTTTGTTACTGGTCTACCAACTCTTACCAGCTTGGAAAAGTTGGAAAAGACAGTTTACCAGGTCAAAGTCCAACTTATGAACCATCCAGAGTAGCTTAAACCATTTCTTGCTAATATGGTAATTGGTGGAAATGTTCACATTACATAACCTGCTGTAAAATACAGGTCATATGGTGGGTAACTGTTTTTACTGTCTACTAACTCTTAACCAGCCTGCCCAAGATGGTCAAAGGGTCAAAGTTCAGCTGATGAACCAGCTAGACTAGTTTGAACCCTCTACACATTCCCTGCAAGATACTTGGTGGTTTTTATAATTTTGTTCATAAATGTGGCATGTAACACCAAATGTTTGCTGTAAAGTTTTAAAGATTTAAAGGACATGGTATCTGTTTTGTTACTGGTCTACCAACTCTAACCAGCTTGTAAAAGACAGTTTACCAGATCAAAGTCCAACTGATGAACCATCTAGAGTAGCTTGAGCCATTTTTTGCTAATATGGTAATTGGTGGAAATGTTCACATTACATAACCTGCTAGAAAGAAAGAAAGAAAGGTTATACCAAGTCAAAGTGGTCAAGTTGGCTTTTTGAACACAGTAGCTCGTTTGTTACTGGTCTACTGACTTTAACCAGCTTGGCCAAGATGGTCTACCAGGTCAAAGCCCAGCTGATGAATCATCTAGACAAGCATGAACCATGATTTTCCATCAGAGAATATGTGATTTTGTACATAGCAGTACCATAAAACACCAAACACCAAGAGGATTCGTTAGGCAAAGGTCTCGCTCAAGGATCAGTTAGCTAGCATCACATCTCGTGACTTCATAAATTGGTCTGAGATCTGGGCTAATGGGGCGGCAGGGGTTCATTTGTTAGCTGGAGCATAGCAGATGAAGCGACAGCCAGAAGTTGTCTCTCAAATGGACACTTTAGGGGAGGCGGCCCTCTCATTAGAGATCCAGTCGAGGCCGGTGACTGTTATTTTCCGTCTTGATTAAGCAGTAATGACAGCAGAACTAAAGATCCAAACAGGACGGAAGAAAAATGATAGAAGGAGATGATGGAAAAGATCAAACGGACGTCAGACGGCCGCTGTAGGAGAAGAAATGGATTGTCAAGTTCTCCGAAAGCTTAGTGGAGTCAATATTGGCTTGCTTTGGGTTATTGATTATGACTGTTATCTCTCACGACAGAGACTTTGATCATTTGAATGTTCATATCTGCCTTTGAAGCTTCATTGCTAGCCAATCTAAACCTCAACACCACTGTAATGGCACGTACTGTTTGATGCACGGCAGACATGCGATATATTGAATGCAAGCAACTTTGGAACAAATTAAACATTAGAACCTTGGCGGCGGAAAGGGTTTTATAGTGATGAAATGCCAAATAAAACATAATCCCTGAATTATTAGTGCATGCATTTTCCAATGCAACACCCTGCTAGACAAGAAATGCAGCTCTGCCTCAATCGAAATTGGAAGGACTTGAGCTTTTACACGGGCAGATACTGGTGTGGAGTAAATCTGGTGTGATTAGAAACCATACAAGAGCCAATAATGCGCATATGTTATGCTCTATAGCTACAGTATATAAAGAACAAAGAGAAATGTGCAGTGTTTTTAATTTATGTACAGTATTCAACATTGTTTGGGTTGATTTACTTGCCAGTGACGTCAGTGCTATCAAGGTGGCAAAATACCTTCAAAATATCAAAACATATACACATGCAACACCATCAATTCCATAACAGCACGCATACATCATTTCTATCTGGCCTTGAGGCTTTTATTATATTGAGAACCAATAAAATGAGGTGTGACGTGAACTACCTGTTCTTTATACCGCAACAAATTCGTGCCAAGGATTGCTGATGTGCAAATTTTAAAATAGCTGTTTTGTATCCTGTGAAATTACAATATAAAATCACCCGCTGTAATTGTTTAGAACTGCCTTGAAGAAATTTGAGCTGAAGGAAAAATAAGTACATAACACCTATAAAATACCTTGCCGAGTGTGTATTATAAAATAGCATTTGTGTACATTTTTAGTGTCTTCATTGTGTGGTTTTGAAGGTGTTTAATTATAAGTAAGCTTATGATGAGTAATTATGAAGTCAGGAATCATTACTTTCTTCAGTGCATTATGGGACAATGCCAAGAACTCGTCAGACACAAGAATGATGATTCACAATTCAGTTTTACAGATTTTGTTGTTACTTTTTATTTTTTGGGTCAAGGACATATCTCATGAAAACACGCCCAGGTTACATTTCGCAAAACCAAAAGGACAAATTATGGGTAGTTGGCGTATGTCTATAAACTTAATATAAACTTTAATTTATGTTCAAAATAAAGCCTATTTTAGAACCATTAAGATTTATTTGAATTATGACATGAATTTCTTAAAGCATGACTTTCAAATAAATAAATAAACAAACATAATTATGTAATTATACACCTGGGCATTATTGCAGGTTTTATGAGATTGTCCTTTATGCTATGATATGCCACATTGACCACAGATGCTGCTATGACAATATGTATTCTGTACATAGACCCATTGACTGCTGAAAGGTTAATATTTACTGACAGAAATGCTCTTGATTATTATATAGGGTCCATGTTTGGTTGAGACCATATATGTTTTAATGACTTTACAAGTGAATGCTTTGTAATTCTATCGTTCTGCCAATACTGATTGTTCAAGTAAAATTATATGGCTTAAAAATGTTATTTAGCTACCCTAAACATTGAAATATTGTTATATAAGAGAAAATATGTACGCTTCAAAAATAAACTTATATAAAGCAACAATATATTCTGCATCTGTTTTGTTCTTTTTTTTTTTCTCACATTCATACATTAAAAAACACACACACAGAAACTTTGGTAAGAGATTTAATATACATATATGCCATTCACATTCTTCAATTAGCAAGTCACATTTGGTCAGACATGTTTGGAAACAGATCATAATAAATATAAGTTTATGAAAGAATCTCATTAAAGCAGTCTCTTTCAGCTCTAGTGCGAAGCTTAAAATACAAACTTGATTGATCAACTAATTGAAAAAAAAAAAAGAGGATCAAAACAGCATTACTCATCAACGAAGCATATAAAATGCTTGGAAATGTTCTTATTTCCTAGTTGTATGATCAGTACATTATAGTTTAGAATGTAAACCAAAAGCATCATATAGATGTAAAGATGATTTGAGTCTGATTAGTGGGAATATAACACTGGATAAGTCCATTCATCCCTGAAGAACTTTGATCCTCTATCTTGTGCAAACGTCTTCGTTACACTGTAAAGGACACAAAAATGATATTAAATTGGTTGGTGTGAAAATGCATTAAAACTTGAATATTATATTATAACACCGACACATTTTTGTGTTCGCCACACAATAAAAGACATACAGGTTTGGACTTATGGGGGAATTTACATAGTATTGGCTGAACTCTCATTAAGGAAAGTCAGTCTTTAAAGCTAAAATCAAAGTAGGGTCAGTCTGTCAATGCATTTACGGCCGTGTGAAAGTAACTACCACATCCCACACTCCAGAGGAAATGGCATCGGTGGCTCAAAGATGACGCCAGTGGTCTTAAATGGGTAAACAATACCTGCGACATGTCCTGTTATTGAACTTAAAAGCATCATATATCCTAAAAGAGCAGCTGTGGTTTTTTTCTTAGTTATATTAATAGAATATTTCACAGTCACCAGATCAAGTTTATGCATTTCTGGGCATCATCTAATGGCAGAATACAAAAAAATGGGATATGCGCAGAAAATCAAGTGACCTTTATTTATATAGCACTTTATACAATACAAATTGTTGTAAAGCAGCTTTGTAGTAATAAACAAGAAAATAATTACTGAAGCAAAATTCATCAATTATAAGACAAATTTAGCTGTAAAGCAGCTCTAATAAGACAATAGTGTCATGGTTCAGCTCAAGTTAGTTCAGTGTTTGTTCAGTTTAATAACAGTGTAGAGTTTAATAATTGTGAAAAACTTAATTCAGCTACAAGCAGCTCTACAGAAGTCAACAGCATCATTATTCAACTCAAGTCAGTTTAATGTTGATTCAATTAACGTCATTTGTAACAATTGTATATACAGCAATTCTGATTGCAAAAATCAAAGAGATTCACATTAATTTAATCAGTTTTGTTGCACACCATGTTTTAGTAAGTTTTTTTTTTTTCTGCGCTGATCTACTATTGCGGTCTCATTTGTTTTACTTCATGCCATAATTAAAAGTCTGATTTCACGAGACAATTTTCAGAAGGATCTATTGTGTTGTACCACACCCCGAAGAACATGTCTTTGTGTCAAAAAATGTGAAATGCAGCGCTCAGGATTGTTTAAAAAAAAAAAAAAAAAAAGCACAGGGTCTTCTGATTGGTCCACTGTTTTGGAGCTGACATTAGCCCCTTTCACACATAAAGACTTTACTGCTAAATTACCGTTAAGAGATCACGTGTGAACAGGACCTTTCAAAAATACCAGTAAATTCGTTCTGGCAATTTACCGGTATGAGAAGCTGTAACATTAGCAGTGAATTGCTGGAATGCTGCTGTGTGTGAACGCAGAATGAAAATGACCAGTATGAGCATGTACAAGTTCAGAATGCCTTTGAAAGATCAGTTATTGAATACACACACACTCAGAAAAAAAGCTGTCGCCGGGACTAGCCCAAGATACAAAAGTTAAAGGGGACATCTTTGTACCTTATTTACCCCTAAATGGTTAATGCATATTAGTATCTAAAGTCTACATATTAGCAGTGGTAGGAAGTAACTGATTACATGTAATCTGGGTTACATAGCCTAATCAGATTTAAAAAATGAAGTGCTTGTAATTGATTGCATTGGATTTTAAAATGCTCATAATCAGATTGCAATTACTACATAGATTAAATGATTACACATTCACATAATGGCAGTAAATTATTCATAATTTATTGATTCACCCCAATTCTTATATATTGTTTTCTTTCTGAATGAATCTACCACTTGCATACAATTTGTGAAACCCTGCAGTAATGCTTAATGCATTTCATGATGTTAATGAATTAGGTCAAAAGTAATCAGAAAGTAGTCAGACTACATTATTTAATGTGTGTAATCCAGATTATGTTACCAACTACAATTTTCGTCATTTAATTTGTAATTGATAATGGACTATAATTTGTCTACGCTTTTCAAAAAAGGGTAGCGCCCCAGTGAGAGTTTTGTACCTTTTTGTTCTGAGAGTCTGAAGTCTACTCAATCCCCTGTCACGTTTCCCTTGAGACTGTCCCTTGTCATCCAGTGACGACACTGGGTTTGGGCTCTTGACTGTGTCTGTTGGGCCCTTTCCTTCCTGAGGTGGTGCAAGAAGACCCTTGGGGCCGATCTGCTCTGAGATATGCGTCTGAATGACACCATGTTTATTTTCTGGATGGACTAAATGTCTTTTGGTAGTTTTAGGGGTGTGGTGTGACACAATGGATCCTTCTGAAAACCAGACTTTTGACTTCGGCTTGAAGTAAAACAAATGAGACCACAATAATAGACTAGTGCAGAAAAAAAAAAAAGCATGCTAAAAATAAAGTGTGCGAAAACGATGAAATGAATAGAAATTTCTTTTTTGAATTTTGCAATCAGAATTAGTCTAGTATGCAAAAAAAAAAATATTTTTCAACAATTACAAGATATAAATCTGTTGCAATCACAAGGTTTTTATCATGAATTAAAACTAAAACCAAAGCCATTAACATTTGTTGATTAACGTTGTTTTTGTTACTTTGAATAAAATATACAACTAAAATAACAAAATCAAATATAAAGATTAAACTTTTATTTCAATTAGTTTCCAATACAGTATTTCTCAATTTATTTAAAGTACCAAATTAAATACTATATAGACATTAAAAAAAACAAAAAACAAAAAAAAAACAGCAAAAATGCTAAAACTTAAGCTTATATTTTCAGTTTTCACTTTAATTTTAAAATGACAAAAACCATATATAAAAACTACAACAGTATATAAATGATCCTAAATTGCACTGGTTGCAGTTTGGCATCTCAAGTGATTTACTCATAACTATTCAAAAAATCAGCACAGTATATTTTTATGCTTCTGCTTTATGGTTTAATAAGACTTATTTTACAAATTACAAGAACCACTTAGTTATAAGAAACCATTCCTTGAAAAAATGCCACGTTCTTCAGTTATTTCGGCATTCAATGCATTGTCTGAAGGACCGCAAACATGTTTCAGAACATTTCTACGCGTCTTTGCTTGTTCATATGACATTTACCCTACTAAACCACATCTCATCAAACCAAATCCTGGTCATTTATTTCTAGACCACTGTCATTCAGAAGAAAAACAATGTGGTGTAATCTCCAAATTATTGCAAGATGTTGATTAACAAACCACACTATTGGAGCCCTGTGCACGCAAACCAGAAAACTAGAGGAAAACATTATTTCTCATGTAACGCAAAGACATTTAGACTACTGTATGTGTCCAAATACTTCTTGGAGTGACTGTACTTGGAAATAAAGGTAATGCAAGGAAAATCTCAGTTGGAACATAGTTTCTAGAAACAATGCAACAAAACGTGTCATTTACTCATGCATGTCTTTCTTTCTTACATGCAATCATCAATAAAAACGCAAAAACGTCGCCCCTCAGGTCGTTGTTCTCATCTTTTTGCTGTGAAATCTTTCGATTTTTATATAGTAAATGCAAGAATAACTTTTATATTGTTATCAATATTTCAAGATAAACACTTACTGGACTGAAGCATCTATAATTTTTTAGAAAAATCATGTTAAAATGTGTTCAAATATGTTTATAATGTTTATGTCTTAAAGGGGTGGTTTACTGCGATTTCACTTTTTTCATTTTAAATAGTGTGTAATGTTGCTGTTGGTGCATGAACAGTATCTGCAAAGTTGAGGCGCTGAAAGTTCAACGTAAGCGGAGATATCGTCTTTTAAAAATCAGGAAATTTAATGCCTACAAAAACGACTCATATGGGACTACAACGAGATACTTCCCGGGTTGCATACGTAAAAAACCCATCAAACCCCTCCCTCCGGAACATGCAAAAGAGGGGGCAAGGCCATGTTCTGCGGCTTTGTCGAAGAGGAAGAGTTATAGTGGAGAGTTGTAGTCATGCCGTCGAAACGGTGTTATTTTCACCCAGCTGTCAGGTCTTCTGTGTTCGGGCTTCCTACGGACGCTGTAGTTCGTCAACAATAGTTAAAATTTATGTTTGATTATGTTCCTGACAATTACAATCCTAATTTAGCTCTCTGTGCTGCACATTTTACGGAAGACAGCTTCCAGAATCTACACGAGTTCAATGCCGGATTCACACAGAAACTATTACTAAAACATGGAGCGGTTACAACTTTAAAACCAGAGGCAGCAGTTGTTGGGCCACAACCTGTAAGTAAGATTTCATAATTTGAAATGTATTTGCATGTATAATTTCAGACGTAATGTTTTAGTTTTATCAAGGACGTAAACAAATGCCAACGCTGGCTTTAGTAGCCAGTTAGTTAAATGCTATTTCGTGTGTCTATGACAAATGCGTACAAATATTTTGGACCCGAATTTGTAATTATGTACTAATTTTGTAAATGTATTTTCCATGTATACTTCATGACGTAATTTTTCGATTTGATCAAGAACGTAAACACAAGCCAACGCTGTTTGGTTATAGTAGCCAGTTAGTTCGATGCTATTTTGTGTGTATAAGACAAACGTGTACAAACTTCAACAATTATATGTAATCACAACAGCAAACTTCCATTCAGAAACGCTTGTAAGAGCCGTGCTTGCGGAAGTTCTGCTTGACTCTCTTCATTACCGCTTTCTGGGTCTGATTCTGGCTCAAACTGATACGGCAACATTGACACCATTATTTACATTTGACCGGAGCACATGCAGCTGTCGCTCCATGAAGGTGATGGGCGTGAAGTTTCCGGACAATGTGCAGTACGCAGTTTAGCCAATCACAACACACCGGCCCAACTAACCAATCTGAGCCCATTGCCCGTTTCTGAGGGAGTGGATTCACAGAATCAGGAAGTCAACCGGTCGTTCAAATGACAGAGAAGAAAGCGGCTTACAATAAAGGCGAAATATATGAAAAATAAGGCGTTTTTTAACAAACGAAACACGAAGACATGTTATATTGCACCCCATAAACACAATCAAGCAAAGAAAAAAGCAGTAAACCACCCCTTTAATATTCCAATACATTTATATTCATTTTAAGTAGACTGTTCTAAAGATCTGATTTACATGACAAGCTATCAGAATTAGTTACTTTTTGGCATATAAATATCAGCATCTGCACCGATTTGCATATTTTTGCTCAGTATTGGGCAAATTGTGTTTTTCTTCCTTGAGTATGAGCTCCATATTCTTATCATATCATATCAATATATAGTCTGTGAATAAAAGTCTGAAGTATCAAATAAGATACGCAACCCAAAAAAACCACAGGTTTTACAGGGTTAATCTAACAATCAGCTTCTGCATATCTCTTCTGTTTCTCTGGAGATTTTCTGTAGAGGAAGTTTTTTCTTCCTAGATTGGACACACGTGAAGCGACGTTCACCCTTTGAACACAGTAATTTAGTCTACTTCTCATCTCGAGCTTGTCAAGGAAGAGAAAGGCCAAAAGTGTAATTTCCTCCAGGATACCACCGTAAAACTCCTTACCTCAGACCACACATGACGTTAAGAGCTACACACACGTCTGTGTAAAAACCCCCTGTAATAACCAGAAATAGCAGCCTGGGGAAATGCATCCGTTGGTTTTAGTGGGTTTTGTCATTATATGAGCCCTCTGTATCTCACGCCCAGGTGCGTCGTGGTGCCTCGGGCCGTTAAGATCATGTTAAACCAGGAGATCAGCCTCACAACAAGACTCTGTTCTATCCTACAATCACTTCACTTGTTCAAACATCCAATTACATAAGCCAAAGCATCTGTGCTCCAAAATCAGACAGATTCATGCCTTTACTTTACAGAACAGCTAATTGTTAAGTTGCTCGCTTGCGTGAATTAGGTCAGGCTGCAGCATAATACAGATTCCTAAGTATGTCTTGTGAAGGCCTGTAAGGGTTTAATTGCACTTTTCTTCATACTCTGGTAAGATATTATTCCAGTGAAATTCAGCAAAACAAGTAAAGGTTGTCTCTGGTGTTTCACTTTTACAATGGATGGTTTTATATGTTCTCGTGTGCTTGCATAGATCAATGCAACCCAAAAATCTTACACTCTATAAACTCTTTACTGCAGTAAAAACCACAGCGAAATGGTCCTTGTAAAGTCTCCCTACATAATACACAATAAAAATATTTATGCTGACCTCAAAACATACATTCATGCAAAAGTGGTTAAATCTTTTAGTCAATTAAAGTAAAAACATAATAATGGGTAATGTCGGACAGTTTGTGGAGAAAAACCACTCGCTTTTGACCTTAGGTAATATAATATCAAGCAACAGCATGAGAACAATACTGAAACACTTCATCAAAGAGTCATTTTATAATCCAAAAATCACTCAAAATATATATTTTAGATGTGGGCAGTATGAATGAAATCTACACGGTTATATGTAATGCTAAGAAAATCAATGATCAAATTGTTTATATATCAAATACCTGTGGTAAAGCCTATTGTCATATAATACAGTCAATTAAATGCTTTACATACGAAAGATACTTCACCTCATTTATTTTACTTCTGACTTGATGGATCGAATAAATAAGTCTGGCAATAGTGCAAAAACAGTTTCACATTATGTAAAACCTGAGTTAAAAATCGCAAAACAGTAACACTAATATAAATGGATAGTTCAGGCTTTAAATTCTGTCTGCATTAGTTGCATTGGAAGTTGCTGTGAAAAAGCTGATATATGCACACAGACTAAACTAAAACTCACTACTCATGCATTTCTATCTTGTCCTAACAGATATCATTATAAAGGGTTCCTACACATTTTCCATTTCAAAATTCTCCAGACTCAAATTTCCAAACCTCTCGGTAGATTTTCAGACCATATTTAACATAAATGGTTCAAAGAGCATTATTTTCAGCTTTATATTTGGTAGATAGTAGTCATCATCTGTAAATATTTTTATTTTCTCAGGGTTTTTATTTTTTCATTGATTTTCTCGAAGTGACTAAGATAAGAGTCCCTAAAATAAAAAAAATACACTTTTACATGCACACAAGAAACATTTTTGTGCCCTCAAGAAACGAATCACATGTGCATGGGAATGTTTTACATGCTTACGCATTACAATTTCTAGTTTTATAAAAACCCATTTCCTTTACTATCGCTGCCATCTTACTATAAATAAAACGATAGCATGGATGCACATGAATTAACAGAGATCTACCTGCTCAAAATTTTGCTTTTCTTATGGTCTAATATCAACCTCTAATATCAAGGCCTCACGTCCAATTTAACACATGCTCTGTGGTGGTGGAGAAACCATGACACGAAATGAGCTGATGGCATAACATTTGCCAAGTTCAAGGGTCTATAAAAAAAAAAAGTGCACCTTGAATTCATTCAGTCATACAGTGGGTACGGAAAGTATCCAGACCCCCTTAAATTTTTCGCTCTTTGTTATATTGCAGCCATTTGCTAAAATCATTTAAGTTCATTTTTTTCCCTCATTAATGTACACACAGCACCCCATATTGACAGAAAAACACAGAATTGTTGACATTTTTGCAGATTTATTAAAAAAAGAAAAACTGAAATATCACATGGTCCTAAGTATTCAGACCCTTTGCTCAGTATTTAGTAGAAGCACTCTTTTGATCTAATACAGCCATGAGTCTTTTTGTGAAAGATGCAACAAGTTTTTCACACCTGGATTTGGGGATCCTCTGACATTCCTCCTTGCAGATCCTCTCCAGTTCTGTCAGGTTGGATGGTAAACGGTGGACAGCCATGTTTAGGTCTCCAGAGATGCTCAATTGGGTTTAAGTCAGGGCTCTGGCTGGGCCATTCAAGAACAGTCACGGAGTTGTTGTGAAGCCACTCCTTCATTATTTTAGCTGTGTGCTTAGGGTCATTGTCTTGTTGGAAGGTAAACCTTCGGCCCAGTCTGAGGTCCTGAGCACTCTGGAGAAGGTTTTCGTCCAGGATATCCCTGTACTTGGCCGCATTCATCTTTCCCTCGATTGCAACCAGTCGTCCTGTCCCTGCAGCTGAAAAACACCCCCACAGCATGATGCTGCCACCACCATGCTTCACTGTTGGGACTGTATTGGACAGGTGATGAGCAGTGCCTGGTTTTCTCCACACATACCGCTTAGAATTAAGGCCAAAAAGTTCTATCTTGGTCTTATACAGGTGTTTTTTTAGCAGACTCCATGCGGGCTTTCATGTGTCTTGCACTGAGGAGAGGCTTCCATCGGGCCACTCTGCCATAAAGCCCCCACTGGTGGAGGGCTGCAGTGATGGTTGACTTTCTACAACTTTCTCCCGTCTCCCGACTGCATCTCTGGAGCTCAGCCACAGTGATCTTTGGGTTCTTCTTTACCTCTCTCACCAAGGCTCTTCTCCCCCAATAGCTCAGTTTGACCGGACGGCCAGCTCAAGGAAGGGTTCTGGTCGTCCCAAACGTCTTCCATTTAAGGATTATGGAGGCCACTGTGCTCTTAGGAACCTTAAGTGCAGCAGAAATTTTTTTGTAACCTTGGCCAGATCTGTGCCTTGCCACAATTCTGTCTCTGAGCTCTTCAGGCAGTTCCTTTGACCTCATGATTCTCATTTGCTCTGACATGCACTGTGAGCTGTAAGGTCTTATATAGACAGGTGTGTGGCTTTCCTAATCAAGTCCAATCAGTATAATCAAACACAGCTGGACTCAAATGAAGGTGTAGAACCATCTCAAGGATGATCAGAAGAAATGGACAGCACCTGAGTTAAATATATGAGTGTCACAGCAAAGGGTCTGAATACTTAGGACCATGTGATATTTCAGTTTTTCTTTTTTAATAAATCTGCAAAAATGTCAACAATTCTGTGTTTTTCTGTCAATATGGGGTGCTGTGTGTACATTAATGAGGGAAAAAAAATGAACTTAAATGATTTTAGCAAATGGCTGCAATATAACAAAGAGTGAAAAATTTAAGGGGTCTGAATACTTTCTGTACCCACTGTATATGGCGATCACTAAACAGCTGTCATGAAACCTCACTTCTTGTACGATAAATTTATTTTCATTAAATTCTTAAAAAAAAAAAAAAAAAAACTAAATAGGGGCAAAAGTCTGGAAACACATTTTTCCATACTCTGCTCTCTTTTTTCCATACTTTTCCTGACCTGGAAAATACAAATTCCATACTTTTACAAACTTCGTAGGAACCCTGATTATATATTGCAATGCTGTTCCTGTTACCATAATCAAACCCAGAAATAACGGACTGATTTACCCACCAGTAAACACAACTATATTAAATCTGACTATATTCCAGTATCAAAGAGGCTTGATCTCACAAATGCTTCTTGTTTTACCTGTGGCTTTTCACCAGCCTGAACGTTCACCGAGATCCCGAGAGCTTTGGTGAGGTCCTCAAGAGATACGTTGTCTGCGGGTGTTTTCTGGACAAAATGCAGCAGAACCTTTTCTCCACCTGAACAGAGTGACATTTTTGCATTGTAATATTGTTTTCATGGCAATTAAGCACATTTTCATTTGAATTTTCATATAAATATATCATATTTTAACATTTATATATATTAACATATTAAAATATGATATATTTATATGAAAATGCTTATTTACAAAATGCTACACCTGTTTAAACAGGAATTTAATTTAGTAGTTAAAGTAGATTTTAACTAGAAAAACAATTGTGTCTGGACATAAATATTCTCATTACTCTGTTACAGTAATGAGAATCTAATGAGAATCATCAAGAAATTAATGAGAATTGCAAACACCAACAAAAAAAGATCCAGCTGCATTCAAGTGATGAGAATTGGGGGTAAACATGTTTAATTTTCCTGAAAATAATGTCACATTGCACAATAACTTAATGATCCTAAAATATGCTTTATTATCTTTATCCAAAACGAGTTAACAATGATAACAATTTAGCAATGGAACTCTTTGCTGAAGTTCTTGTTAAGACTGCTGAATTAGAGCTCTTGAAGGAATAGTTCACCCAAAAATGAAGACTTGATAACTTTCCCACTCTAAGTCCATTGAAGATATAGAGGAGTTTGTTTCTTCATGGAAACAGATTTGGAGAAATTTAATTCAGCTGATAAAAACATCACAATAATCCACACCGCCTCAGTCCATCAACTAATGTTTGGGAAGTGAAAAGCTGCATGTTTGTAAGAAACAAATCCATCATTAAGGTGTTTTAACTTTATAAACCATTGCTTCAAGCCAAAACACGAGTCTGTAATCCATAACAACGCTTCCTCCATCTCCCATCCAAATCCACCGACATGTTTGTTTAGAACTCTTTTTGCTTGTAAATGGTGCTTAAAGATGGATTTATTTCTTACAAACACACAGCTTTAATTGATGGACTGGAGTGGTGTGGATTATACTTGTGAATTATTGTGATATTTTTATTAGCTTCATCTTGGATGCCCTGAGGCCTTTTCAGCAAATGTTCATTTTTGGATGAACTGTTCCTTTAAACCAGAGGTCCTCAACTCTGGCCCTCGGGGTCCATGTTCCTGCAGAATTTCAAATTCACCTGCCTTTAACTTTCTAGAAATACCGAAGACCTTGATTAGCTTGTTCAGACAATTTGTGCAATTGCTTGGTTGGAGCTAAACTCTGCAGGAAAGTGGACCTCGAGGGCCAGAGTTAAGAACCCCTGCTTTAAACCGCACATGCTGTTTACACGAAGACAGAGAAACAGTGCAGAGACTCATCAAATCCTCAAACATGAAGACATTATTTTAAATTGTTAATCTTTGCTACAGGCAGATTTCTTCATGTTATTTCTCATTGTTAAGCATAGAGCAGATTTGCTCATGCTAGATTTCATAAATGTGAAGTCATGCTGCCCTCTAGTGATAATAAAACAGACTGCTTCGATTACAAGGCTCAGTTCTCCTCTTTAACACATTTATCAGCACACAGAGAAAGTAAAAGATAATCATTATAATAACATGTCTATCTAACTTCAAGACTGGACCAATACATTTACTTTTGAGATGATGAAAATGTGACCAACATTGTAATTTTACCTTTTGCGACGATGAGCATGCCTCCACTCTGCAGAAGATCTCCACTAAAGTTTCCTTGAATTCCTTCTGCACTTGCCTACAAGAAAGTGTGTGATAAACCAGAATCAGAAGAGTTTAAGTTTTTAAAAGGTTTAAGATTGCATGCATATCTTGAAATGAGCAATTATTTAACACCTAAAATAAGGTCATTATTAAAAAATGTCTACAAATAAGACACCTAATAAGTCTCATTATACTTGAATTATAATTTACAAATGCAATGTGTAATGTGTTATAAATACCTTTGAGGCAATTTCTCGTACATTCTTTCCCATAGCAGCTGGAATCACATTCACGGCATTGTACCTGAGTTTGAAAACCAGAAATATTTTTGTTCATTTTGACATGTTTGTGTCACAGTCCATCATAAGCGTTCAAAAAATATTCATGAAAACATGTATTGCAAGTTCCCTCATACCTTTTAAAGCCTAAATCTTTGTAACACTGTTTCTTCTCATCAATGTAGAGGTCTAAAACAAAGTTAAAGATTCACAGGATCAGGAAGATGGTAATGATAGCCAAGGTAAACACAGGCGTGGTAACCATAGTAACCGGTCATAAAATTACAGTAAAAGACAAGAAATCAATCACCAGTAAATTCAAAACTATACACACACAATGTGCTTAACCTGAGGTTATCACTTATTTCACAAGAAGGAATGCAAAGCATTGCATTTTCTAATCTGGTATCACCACCTTTGGAGATGCATTAACAAAACCTGAATCCAGCATGATTCGAGAATTTATGCATCTTGGGCTTCAATAAAAGCAAGAAAGTCTGTACAACGTCACATGATCAGTGTTACTGTTCCATGCATTTAGAAATAGTGCCCAATCTGAAATAATTTGCCTACCTTTTATAACATTATACCATGTATTATTTTACTGTTCTCAGTTTATTTACAGGTTTAAATGTTTATATCTTTTAAAAGAATTTAAAATATTTTTAAGAAATTAAATGTTTTTCATGTGTGTGTGTGTGTGTGTGTGTATATAAATAAAAAAAAAAGATTAAAAAAACAAACAAAAACAAATCAGGTGCATTTTCAGAGTTTCATTTTATTTACAGATTAGAATATTTATCTCTCTTAACCCTTAAAGACCTAGAACATTTTTGTGGCGCCTGACACACCTGCACTTTTCTCTGTTTTTTCAGACCTATTCTAGCAGTCAGTATCAAGTGCCATTTATCATTATAAACAGGAGAACTTGAAGTTTCATTCTAGCTAATTAATTTTCCTTTTGTTTTCTCTAAGAATGATTGAATTTTCTGGAATTTTAAGAAAATTGCAAGCAACAGTTGGGTGTTTTTTTACTGTGTACTCAAACAGAAACTCCTGAAGTTTGGATTTTTTTTTCTTTAGAAAGTTTTATGTTTTATTTGGGTGTTTTACACTTCCAAAATAAAATGTTGTCTACATATAACATTCCCCAAGCAAGTTGTTTGCATTTTATTTTTTTTACAATATTATAGGTGCTTTTCAGTGCAAAAAGGTCTATTTAGTTTACTGACAATATAGATGTGTCCAAAACGTATGTAAAGGTATGTTAAAAGTAAATGGAAACAGTTAAATATAATAATAAATCACAGAAGCAAAAGTGATTCTTTTTTTCAGATAAATATATTTTAAATCTGAGTATGAACAAAACGCAAATAGTGTAGCTAGTATTGAAAGAAACTGCACAAATTGTCTTGTGCAACAAAAATACAAACAGTGCAAATGATTCACAAACTGCACACAAAATGAGAGAGAAATTATGCTGAGTGCAACAGAACAAATACTGGAAATTAACTTTTGAAAACTATATAAGAATTATTGAAATAATATAACCAAATGAATCAATCCGCTGGCTGTACTCTGTGTTGGAATCGATTCTACAGCATTGTGAAAAATTCCAGTGCTTTATCTTATATATATACCACTGTTTCTTCCTTGTTTTTGGTTTCAAAGTGCTCCATCATGTGGTTTTTTTGTGCTTTGTCAGAGAATGCTTTCATGCAAATGTGTTTTTTTGTGACCGTTTTCATGCACGCACACCACACTTTACTTTCATGTTGCGGTTGTTCAAATTTCCAAAGAAATATACTAATTGACCCTTCACAGGGAGTTTGATTGACAGGCAATCTGACCAATCATAACGCCAAATCCACCATTTTATCAAACAAACAAATCAGACAGGAGAGTACATTAACATCAGTGGACTTGAACTTGAAAAATGGTGTGTACTGATGTCTTTCCACGGTTGAAAATGTTCATTCATGTTTATTTCATGCTATAACTAGTAAAGAGAAAGAGACGAGGCAATACAGTGATCTGTCACGGTATTTAGCATCCATCTTTGAGCATTTTTAAGCATTTAAGCATCAACAATTGATCCTGTTTGGCTCATTGGAAAAAATGCATAGGTTTCTTTTGACAAATTAATGCGGATCGAAATGTGATGACGTTATCACATTCACTACGGTGCCTCTGAATGTCCAAATGAGACAAATGCAATACCGCCGAAAAACAGAGAATCTCCTTTTTATGAGACTTGACTGGATTAGTGGTTCAAAATGTATTAAACATTCAAGAACAATAGTTAATTTTAGCCACGGGCGGCTGTCTCAGTCTTTGAAGGTTAAAAAATAAATTTAAAAGAAAAGAAAAAAAAAGAAATCATGTGTTTTTCAAAGTCTTTACACATTTCCAAAGTGGATAAAACAGTGGATTTTTAGAAATGTTTATGCATATCTTCTGGGTCAAAATCTAATCAAATGCATTTTGATGGTTGATTGATTGATTGTTCGATTTTTCACTATAGTCTATATTTGAGCAACATTAGTGTAAAACTAAGAAATTAGGAACAACAATAAAATATAAACCAAGCTATGCAACAAATCCTCACCGCCCTTTAAGAATCCTCCATCCTTGAACTCCTTCACTCCCGTCTCTTCGGGTCCGATGCCGATCAGAGCGACACCATTTGCTTTCAGGTCCTTCTCCAGTTTACTAACCTCTGCTGACATCCACCGACACACCTGACAACCAAACCTCCGCAAGAAGAAGAGAACAACTGTCTGCTCCCGCCACAGAGAACCAATCTCCACCATCTAATGAACAAGATACGAGACAAACAGAACAAATGTGGATGACAAGACATACTCAAACTGAAAGGGTTTCCATGTTTCTTTCATTATTTCCAGCTCATGAATGAAACAAACTTTATTTACATTTTTGGGTAGTTGATATTTCATATGATGCTGTGACAATGAGAGTGATGTGCTAGAGGTAATTTAAAACTCATTTTCGAATTATTTTATACATAACTGGTAAGTCTCATAATTAAGATACTATATAATTGTCATTTTCATATGTAACAAAAAGTAACAATCATGATTCTGAAACAAATGAATGCTCATGGACATAAGTGACTCACTGAGTGAGAATGATTTATTTTAATAAACTGATTTACAGTAAGCCTTTAAACTAAACTAAATTAAATAAGTCACATGCATGTTTTATACAGTTTGAAAAATATACCTTTGAAAATGTAAAATAAAACAACATCAAAAAAACATATATTTAACATTAATTTAATAATTGATTTTTTTAAAAATATTTTTAAAAGACACTACAGGACAGGTATCCAATTAGAACAAGAAAACCCCAAAAGAAACCCACAACTGCTTTGGTTTGAAGTGTTGTTTACATTATAAAGACTTAAATGTGTTTTCATTGCATTTGACACCTGCAAGCAGTGAACGAGTTCTCATCTACACCTGGAGTGTAAATGTGTTTATATAAATATCACATCAAGCTAACAGTTCCCAAGGGTCTTCACTTTACAAACATCAATTACATCTTAACAGGTGCAGTGTGAGAAGAGCTCGTGCAATCGAGAGGAAAAGCGGCATTACTTTAGTTCAGTTACAAACTCATGATATATAGAGGGATGACACAATGTGAATCATTAAAACAGGAAGTGTTTCTTTTTTCATGAAAGTACATTGGAATTGTTATTTAAATGTTTTGACTATAACGTAATACGTGTCATTTTCAAGAACCAGGTTTCTTTAGTACTATTTAAGTTTAGGAATTCATTCATTGACAGTTTGAACATAGCACTGTATAGTCTGCTCATTATAACGTATAGAAACATTGTGTGTGAATTATTACCTCTCCAGACGTGGTGCTTTTCACTTGGTTGGCTCCTAAGCTGGTCAGATTCACGGACATTTTCTTAGTGTTTACTTTTTGCTTTCAGGTGTAAAATTCGTCCTTGTTTCCTTCAGCGGTTTTTACACTTTACACAAGCACACAAACGCGCCACTGTTATATACACACGCCCACTTGTGTAAGACATGGCGTGAGCGACAGGCGTATCGACCAATCACAGCGTCAGGTATTCAAACCATGCGCTCGAGGGGCGCGGCATATTACATAAATATGACAATGGCAACTCTGTGTGATTATTTATGCAACAATACATCTTATCTTAACGCCTCGAATATATTTTTTCCCAGTACAAATTTCAGTATTTCTAAATGTAAATTGATTCTATGAATAACACACACATTGTTTTTTTTTTTGCTTTTTTGTTTTAAGCCCAAGATCAGGTTTAAGGTATTCTATAAGATCATTTAGGGTGTGGTTTATCTGTACATCAAAGGTCAGTGATTTCAGTCTTCATTTGAACATTGTAATGATTTACATTCAATAATCAATACAGACCAAGAAATAAAAAAAAAAAAAAAAATAAGGTATTTTACTCAGTTTCTGTGTGTATGGTAAATCATTGACTTCAGAATGGTGTTGGTTTACCAGTCCTTAGCCTTAACAGGTCTTTCAACATTGCTTAAATTGTAGGCCTAAATAAAAATAAAATAATAAAAATAAATCTTATAATGTCAATGTATAATATTTAATCACTTATTTATAAATAGCAAAAATAATATGCACCATTCAACACAAACAGGCCTATAATCGGAGGTGGACAGTAACAAGTAGGCCTATAGTACATTTACTTGAGGATTGTACTCAAGTACACTTTTTGAGTATCTGTACTTTACTTGAGTATTATTTTTTTCTGGAAATGTATGACTTTAACTTCACTACGTTTGAAAGACTATCATACTTTTCACTCCACTTATCAAGGTCCTCGAAGTAGAAAGTCGTTACCATGTAGCTTTGAAAGTCAGTGGGTGATTTTTTTCTTCTCTAAAACTTTTTTTCAGACAGTCTTTCACTCTTTAATCTCAGTAATCACTCTTTTAAGGCCACGTGAAGTGATTTTCCAGCATGTTTTGAACACTGACCAGTTGCAAATGTGATATGTATTTACAACAATTCAGTAATAAGAAGTTAATATTATGGTATATATATTGTCTGATTTTGCAAAATTGTGTAAACGAAAATATTAGCCTACCTATAAAGGCACAGAAGAAGTGCTGTGCGTCTCCAAAACACCGTTTGACGAGAAGCAGCACTGCACAGACCTTTCTGTGTATGACATCAAAGTACCACCAGAGAGATTGAGAGCATTTTTGAATGTTTGTTTTGATATCAACTAAATTTAGTTTTTTTTGTTAAAGCACTGTTGCTGTTGTAAAGTTACAGCTACAGTTGTGTTGCTGGGTTTTAAAGCAGGGTCTTTTTTTCTTATCAGTTTGTATTTACAGCAATTTCACTGTCAACACGGTTCAAATGTAGATGAATGTGAGATCACTACCATCCTGCTTTTGTGGTGAAATATATATATATATATATATATATATATATATATATATATTATGTGTGATCATTGAAAATTTGTTCTGATAAATGTTCTTCACAGACAATGAGCCAAGGCCAATGAGTATGAGTTTGTAAAAATAATTAGGCCTAATCTTATCATTTTTCTATTGACAAAAAGTGAAAACGGGTCCCACAGACCCGAACACCATACAAGGGTTAAACATCAACAATATCAAATAAATGGAAAATCATATTTCCAGCTAATAGAAAACGTTCTGGCAAGGTTCTCTCAAAGTTACGAACGAACGTTCTTCCAGTAACGTTAATAGAACGTTCATTCAAAGTTGTCCAGTCTTTGATACAATGTTAGATGGACGTTCGTTTTATAGGCTAAACGTTACCAGTTTTTGGTGCTTTATAGAACACTCAAGAGTGAATTCCCTGAATGTTAGCAAAACAATAAAATAAAACGTTCCCTTAATTTTGTCTTTAATAAACAAGAAAACAACAACAACAACAAAAACAGAGAGCATTCAAAAATAACGTTTTCATATGCAAAAGCTTCTCAGAACATATTGTTACCTGGTTTGACAAAAGTGAAAATGATAAATAATCAATGCAGGAGGACATCTTAAAGTATTAGAGACAGGTGTCAGTTTTCAGTTGATGCTGATGCTGCAGACTGGCGCGAGAGGGGAGGGGGCGATGCCGTGACGTCACGCGGGAGAGCCGAGGGACCGGAGGAGGAGAGATGCGAGGACAGGGGAAGACCGGAGGAGCACGATAAAAACTGAGAAAGCACGGAAAAACGTGAAACGTTAAACAGCGGCGTCAACATGATGCCGGCGTCCTTCCGTCTGCTGTTTGCAAGCCAGTAATGCATGAAGAGCATCCCGGATAAAGGTAACATTTCTGTTTCCGTCCGCCGCACGCCTCTCACAAAGAACACGAGTGGAGTCGATTGTATGATCTTTATCCTTGAAAGCGGATGATTAGGGTGATTATTACACCGCTGAAGTGGTCAACCAGAAAATGAACACGTCTAGCTCTCCACCTTCTTTTCATCCATAATTAAACCTCTTTATAAATCAGCGATTATGTGCGCTTTTTGCTCTCGCGTAATAGAGAGAACCTCACGCATTTCTCAGAAGTGTGCAGGAACGAGGCTGCAGTTATGCGTTTTGCTTCCTCAGCTATGGAGAGACCACATGTGCAATGCGCATCTTGACAGTGGAGCTGCGCATTGGTTGCAGTACGTCGTGTCCACGAGGGGAGAAGAAGAAGTGTCATATCACTGACCTCCTTGAAGCAATGGCGCTTCAGCACGATATACTTCACTGCTAATTGGATGTATAAAACCGCTATTGTGATACTTTTCACAATGGCTTTAAGTCATTGTGTTATTTTGCTCTCTAACTCAGTGTCACCATGACCTACACTCTTAAAAATAAAGGTTCTTTATTGGCGTTGCTTGTTCCATAACATCCATGGAATATTTCTAGGTTCTTTATTGTGGGAAAATAAAATAAGCTGTTCTTCACAGCAAACAAGGAATGTTCTCAGAACTTTGGCTATACCTTCCTGCAAGGTTCTCTCAAAGTTAATAATCAAATGTTCTTGCAGTAATGTTAATTCCGAGTCATCTGGTCTTTCATAATGTTCTCAAAATGTTAACACAAAAACATTATTTAAACATCACTCATGGAACATTTTTTACTAAAACAATTTAGATGGATGTTCATCTGACATTTTTTTTAAATGCTAGCCTACTACTTGTTCATTCAAAAGTAACATTCCCATAAAACTGGAATGTTCCCTTAACGTTTGTATAGCCTAACCGAGAAAAAAAGTTCTTAAAACATTTAAAAATGGATGTTTTGAACGTTCAGAGAACATTTAATTGTTTCCATGATGCATGCAAAATGATAAAGCTGTAATGTTCCTTTAATGTTCGAAGAACAAAAAAAAGATATAGTTCTAAAAATTGTTCTCAAGAATAGCAGTCCACACCACAGCTATAACAATAAAGGCACAGAGATCGATGGAATCACTTTCAGAATGATTTTTTTTCACAATAGTACAAGCACTGACACCCAATAATGAGCTCGAGAATTTAAAGCGGCAGACAAGTGTGTGCTGAGAATAAACAGATGCTTATAGTTGATATCTTATAGTTATCGTTCTTGGTGTGAACGGGGCTTTAATGGGAATGTTAACAAAATGTTCTAAGAACATATTTTTGATAGCTGGGTTCACACTAAGAAGAAAATGGTTCTTTTAAAGAACTGTTTACTGAAAATGATTCTTCTGCGAAAAACCCTCTTTTGGAAACGTGTAAGAGCACTTTGTACAGCTGGCACTGTCCTGGAGCAGCTTTTTCCTGTCTTTTTCCCTTTTAGTGTGAGCAGAATGTCATCTCCTGGAATGGGCACCCCGAGCGACCCCCTGCTGTCCAGTCCTGTAGGGGGGAAGTTTGGGACTGCTCAGGAAGGCACCTGGAGACCCACTCTGTCCAAAACGTCCAGTTTCCCATCGTCCACCACACGGCACCTCAGTCACAGAGCCAACAACTTCCAGAGGCACCCGAAGCGACGGAAACTGATCAGGCCGTCTCCGCCGCCGCCGCCGAACACGCCGTGTCCCCTGGAACAACTCGACCTGAGCGAACTTCCTCCGAGACGCACTTTCCCCGAGCTTCTCTTCAATGGCTGCATTTTGTTTGGGATCGAGTTCAGCTACGCGATGGAAACGGCGTACGTCACGCCTGTGCTACTTCAGATGGGGTTGCCCGACCAGTTCTACAGTCTTGTGTGGTTCATCAGTCCAATTTTAGGTATGTAGATATTCACTAAAAAACATTTTTGAAGAATATCCCAGGTAACAAATTTAGGTTATAAAATGTTTTGAAATGTTTAAAAACATCTCCAGTTTTCTTGACATGATTGTAATGTCAATTATTTAAATGTTTATTCTTAATATTTTAAGAATGTTTTCTTTCAAAATTATAAGAACATTCACCAGGTAAAGTTTTGGTGTCTGTCTGTCTTTTATGATTCCCAGGATTTTTACTACAACCAATTCTTGGGGCATGGAGTGACCGATGTACGTCTCGCTTTGGTCGCAGGAGACCTTTTATTTTTGCCCTGGCAATAGGTAAGAAGTATGAATTTAGTAATTGCATTGATCTCTTTGTTTGCTCTTTAAAGGATTAGCTAACTTCCAGAATGAAAATTTCCTGATAATTTACTCACCCCCATATCACCCGATTCATGTCTTTCTTTCTTCGGTCGAAAAGAAAGTAAGGTTTTTCAGGAAAACATTCCTGGATTTTCCTCCATATAGTGGACTTCAGTGTTTTTTTTGTCTTTTTAAATGACCGATTGTTTTTCTCGGCTGGGATCGTGTAGCCTTTTGAAACGCCACTGAAAATGCAATTTGGACCATCAACGGCCACCGTTGAAGTCCACTATATGGAGAAAAACCTGGAATGTTTTCCTCAAAAATTTCAGGTTTTAAGACTTTCATTTTGAATTTAAAATACTTTGATGTTGTTCTTTTGGTGTGTTTGCAGGGGCTCTGCTGGGTCTAACGTTGGTGCTGAATGGACGGGACATTGGATCGGCTGTGGCGGACACCACCCTGGATCACAAGTGGGGCATCGTGCTGACAGTGTGCGGCGTGGTTCTGATGGACTTCAGTGCCGACTCAGCGGACAACCCCAGTCATGCGTACATGATGGATGTGTGTAGCCCAGAGGACCAGGACCGAGGCCTAAATATACACGCTCTTCTGGCAGGTTAGAGAAAAACTTGGAGATTAATTATGGTTAAATGTTCATTTAAAGCATTCTTTTGTTTTTAAATGAACTACTTGAGTCGTGGTTTTCACATAAGGACTTTTTTCTCATAATTCTCAAAATCTAATATATGTCTAATCACATCAGTGTTGTTTTAGTAATATTTCTATACCACTATAATATTTATTCATATTTTGAATTAGCTTTTATTTTTATATTTTCAGTTTTTAGTTTAAGTCTTTTTTTTTTTTGTCATTTTTGTCTGTTGTACACATCCTTTAATTTTTTGTTTATTAATTATTTTGGCTAATTTGGCTTTCATTTGTTAAAAGTATATTGCTCCCAGATCAATTTAACACATTTAATCATATAATTAATTCCCTGAAAATCTGTTATTTTATTATTATTTATAAATTATTATAGTATAATATTTTAGTTATTTTGTTTTGTGACTTTTGTCACATCACTTTCATTAGTTAAAAAAAAAATTCTTTAATTTATTTATTATTTCATTTTTCATTTTAGTAATTTTCATACTTCAACTTAAACTAATCAGTTTTTGATTTTGTCTAATTTGAAAATGATTTCAGTTACCTATAAAAGTATATAGATTTAACACATTTTACCAAATCCAAAGGAGTTTTATTTTAGTATTATTTATATATTATAATAGTATTTATGTATTTTGAATTAGCTAGTATTTTTATATTTTCAGTTTTTATTTTAATTTTAGTAATTTTGTTTTGTGGTTTTATAATTTTTATTAATTTTCATTTATTTTTATTTCAGTTTTAGTAATTTTAGTACTTACTAAACATTTATTTTAGTTTCAGTATTTATTATTTTTTATTTTATATTTAATGTAGTTACCAAGGCAAGTTTTCAAATGTTCTAATATTATCTAATATTTATCTTTTATTTTATTTCAGCTTTGTTTCAACTACAAAAGGACAACATTTACATTTTTAAGTTTTAAATATCATATTTATGCTTTATTTTATTTCAGCTTTATTTCAATGACCAAACCCATTTTTTAATAGTCTTACATGTAGTTAAGAATAACAACACTGAATCATATTACTGGTGTGTCTTTAATTTAACCCAGGTCTTGGCGGTGGCTTCGGGTACATTGTGGGTGGCATTAACTGGGACAAAACTGAGTTCGGAAGGTCGATGGGTGGCCAGCTCCGGGTCATATACCTGTTCACCAGCATCACCCTCGCTGCCACCACGGCCATGACCCTCACCAGTATCCCAGAGCGAACTCTACCCCAGTCCCAGGCTCAAACCAGGACCACCCGCAACCTTAAGAGCCCCAATCTTCCTTTGCCGCCCTCCCCACCTCCTCCTCCTGGAGCTTCTGCGGACCAGGACGACGAGGATGAGGACGAAGCCCTTTATAACAGCCAGTTCGCCAATTGCCGCTACCAGGATCCACTGGGCCGCTCGAGTAGCGCCAACGCACGTCTCTACGCAGGCCTCACCAGCCCCATTTCCCCTCTGAGTCCTCTGACGCCCAAATACGGCAGCTTCATCAGTCGGGATAACTCGCTCACGGGCATTAATGAGTTTGCTTCCTCCTTAGGCACCTCCTACATAGACAGAGTATTGATTGAATGCTACACCGGACAGCAGACTCCATTAGAACCTGAGGTGGTGGCTCCGCCTCTTCCTCCTGGGGACACGTCCCCTCCTCCTCAAAGTCAAACGCCTGCCGTAAATGAAGTTGCCCAGCAAAACAAACTCTCCCAGCCTAATGGAGAGCTGTTGGCGATTGAAGCGCTGCAAGCTAATGAGCAAAAGCAAGCCATTGAACCTGCTGACCAGCCTAATGAGGGCCAACAGGCTGCGTTGGGATCACAGAGAGGCAGTGCCTCAGGGATACTGAAGCGCCCCCAGAGTCTGGCCTTAATGGAGGACCCGCTGATTGCTCCGAGTGGTGGTTTGGACAATGGTCGTAGACGCACTGTCACCTTCAGTCAACAGGTCAGTTTGTCTATGTGCATAAATACATTATTTAAACTAATTTCCTGAGTATTACTATCTGAACCAAGTATTATTTACACGCACCTTATAATATATTTTAATAGTTTGAATTAGCTTTTATTTAAAGTTTTGTTACATTTTAGTTTCAGTTTTAGACATTTTGTTATGTGCTTTTGTCTGTAATGTCTATTCAGCTTTAATTTATTCTTATTTCAGTTATAGCAGTTGTAGTACTCGCTAATTTGACTTTTTTAATTTACCTATAAATGTATATTACTCCCAAATCCATGTCACATTTTACTGTATTTACATCAGTTACCTGAAAACCAGTGTTATTTTAAGTGCTATCTATATACTGTAATAGTATTTATTAATATTTATTAATATTTATTAGTTTTAGTCCTTTTGTTATGTGTCTTTGTCACTTTGATTATTTTTCTTTTCAGCTTTCATTTATTTTATTTCAGTTTTAGCTTTAATGATTTTAGTAGCTAAACATTTTTATTTCAGAATTAGTATAATATTTTTCGGAATTAATATTTTGAATTAGCTATTATTTGTACATTTTCAGTTTTTATTTTAATTTTAGTTTAAGTAATTATGTTATAATGCGCTTTTGTCATTTTCATTCATTTTTGTTTATTTACATTTCTGTATAGTTTTGTTTTCTTTCAGTTTAAAGTAATTTTAGTACTTCAACTTTATTTCACTTAGTTGCCCAGGCAATATTTCTAATTCTTTTTTTAATTTTTTTTTTCTCAATTAATTTATTTACTTTTTTGTGTGTGTTTTCTCATGCATTTTTATGTATACAACTTGCCATTGTACTTTAGTATATTTTTGCTCTTTTCCCAAGGTGGCAAATATACTGCTGAATGGTATGCGTTATGACAGTGACCTCAGTGACAACCATGAAGCAGCAGACTCTCAAATGTCAATAAAGCTGCTCTGTACCGCCATCTACAGGATGCCTCCATGTTTACGAAGCCTGTGCACCAACCATTTCCTGGGTAATATAGGTTTTGAATTTCATTAGGCCTATACAAAATGTCTGAGGCTCATATTTGTTGTTTTAATAATAAGCACAGACATTTCACATAGGCTTCAAATAGAGGTTTTGATAACAGAATTAGAGACCTACAGCTGATCAAATGTCTTAACTACAATATGCTTGCAATAGCTAACAATGTATCACCAGGCCCAAACAGGATTTGCTGATGTTTTTGAGTTTGCTATTGTTCATTAAAAATATTTAAATACTTTTCGAAATAAATTCAAGTTAATTGAAAGAATGCTGAAATAAAACAAAACGTAAATATTATGTAAAAAAGCTTATAGAAAATTAAAGAACACACGTAAGCAATTTCTCCTTGGGAACTAACTGAAATAAAATTGAGGTAAGTGCTAAAGTTACTAAAACAGAAATAAAAATAAAGCTAAAAACAGTTTTTTTAAAAATAAATAAATTACAATGTTATTTTTTTTATAATAACAAAAATTACTAAAACAAAAATATGAAATAAAAGCCAAATTAAAAATATTAATAAATACTATAGTAATATATAAATAATACTAAGGTGAAACCAAGTTTTGGGAACAAATTTAAATATGTGTTAAATGGATCTGTACTTTTATAGGTAACTAAAACATAGTTAAATTAGCCAAAATAATTACTCAACTTTATAAATCATGAGCATGGCGTTCAGCTAATATAAAATGATTTTTAAAAATGTTTTTATGTCCAAATCTTTCATCTTCCATCACAAATGTTGATTGACACACAGGTTGGTTATCGTTCGAGGGGATGCTGCTCTTTTACACAGACTTTATGGGGGAGGTTGTGTTTGGTGGCGACCCAAAGGCCCACCACGATTCAGAGGAGTACAAGCGCTACAATTCAGGCATCACCATGGGCTGCTGGGGGATGTGCATCTATGCATTTAGTGCTGCTTTTTATTCAGGTTAGTAAAAGCGTGACCATGCAATTCGAGCATACACAAAGATTATTTCGTATTCACATTACTTTCTTCTGTCTTTTCCTCTTGCAGCCATTCTTGAGAAGCTGGAGGAGCGGTTCTCATTGCGTTCTCTGTATTTTTTCGCCTATCTGGCCTTTGGTTTGGGCACAGGGCTGGCCACTCTCTCCACCAACCTGTACGTGGTGCTGTCTCTCTGCGTCACCTACGGCGTTCTCTTCTCTTCTCTCTGTACGCTGCCTTACTCTCTGCTCTGTGAATACTACCAGAGCCCGCAGGTGAGAACACAAACTAAATAAATCATGTTCATGTGAACGCACTTGTAATGGAAGTCTATGCAGCACGGTATCAGTAGAAACATTAATATACTCACTATTTCAAATAATATCATCCAAATGAAACATTATTTGTGACCCTGGATGACAAAACCAGTCTTAAGTGTACATTTTTCGAAATTGAGATTTATACATCATCTGTAAGCTGAATAAATAAGCTTTCCATTAATGTATGGTTTGTTAGGATCGGACGATATTTGGCCGAGATACAACTATTTGAAAATCTGGAATCTGAGGGTGCAAAAAAAATCTAAATATTGAGAAAAACGCCTTTAAAGTTGTCCAAATGAAGTTCTTAGCAATGCATATTACTAATCAAAAATTAAGTTTTGATACATTTATGGTAAGAAATTTACAAAATATCTTCATGGAACATGATCTTTACTTAATATCCTAATGATTTTTGGCATAAAGGAAAAATGGATAATTTTGACCCATAGAATGTATTGTTGGCTATTGCTACAAATATACCCCAGCGACTTAAGACTGGTTTTGTGGTCCAGGGTCACATTTGTGAACCCAGCTAAAAGGGAATGGTTTCAGAACGTTCTGGTAAGGTTCTCTGAAAGTTATAAACAAACGTTATATTATTATTTATTTATTTATTTATTTTTAAATCACTTTATTGTCCACAAGTGGAAATTTGTCTTTGGCTTCACAACACAAATACATTTAACATCTTCACACAAATTACATAAAAGACAACAAGTAACACAATCACCCCAAATCACACTCAGATCCCAGTATTTAAAATTATTTTTTTTATAAAAAAAATGTTATTATGCAAGTAAAGAATGTGACAATGTTTACATGTACCAAATACAGAACCCCATGGACCAAACATATGAAAAAAATAAAATAAATAAAAAGTGAAGAAGGTGACAATATTTACATGTGCCAACAAACATACAGTATATACTGATAGCCAACATTACAAGTCCGTTCTGATTAGCTCCTGTATTTGCATTCATATGTCTGTGAGCATGCATGCATGTGTGTGTGTGTGTTTGTGTCATTGTGTCTAGGGTTGGGGGAGGAAGCATACAACTGAAATAGTATCTTAATAGATTGATAACAGATATAAGTAGTGTAAAAAAACAAAACAAAAAAAACAACAAAGATGTTGTAATTCATATATTATTAATAATAATAATAATAATAGTAATAATAATGATTTCATCAAAACTGGGAAAGGGTGGAGGACAATGAAGAGGGCAAGTAAAAATAATAATATTAATAATATTAGTATTGAATTATAAATTAATAAATGTTAAATTTTTTGGGGGGGTAGATATATGCCACACTTATATATCTATTTATTTATTTATTTATTTATTATTTAATTAATTATGTTTTTAATGTGTAGATGTGTGTATGTCTCAGCTAGTTTGTGATGCATTAAAAAAGTGGGATGTGTAGTGCAGGGACCCGGCCCACCCACACAGTCCACTACTACTGGGGACCGGAGGCCAAACAAAAAGATGATGAAGAAGGAGAGGAGAAAGAAAGAGGGGGGAATGCACACACACACACATATATATATATATATATATATATATATATATATATATATATATATATAAAATATAAAACATAAAAACATATACATAAGAGTGTAAGTAGGTTAAGCTTTTCTTAAACCCTTTATCAACAGTGTTTTCTTATCGATGTTGTCCTCCACCTCTCCCCAAAACTCAAACATTAATATTCAAATTAAGTTCAAATAGTAGTTTAGATGGAGATGTGTTGTTGTGATTGGTCTCTGACAAAGAAGGTCAACAGATTTATGACTGCTGGAGGGTAATGAGAGATGACCAGAAGGGGTGTAATTCTACTGTATTATGAGATGAACTGGATAGATTTTCCATTGAGATATAATCAATTAGTAGATTTTTCCAGGATGCAATATGTATGGATTTTCTTGATTTCCAGTTCATGAGGATAATTTTCTTGGCGATAGCTAGCGCTACCAGGTTTGTATTGTCTAAATTGATTATGGATATATCGCCTAGTAAACAAACTGATGGAGAATTTGGGATGTAACATCCCATAGTGAGGGATAGTGATTCAATGACCTTTTCCCAAAAATGTTTAATTGGGGTACAATACTAAAAGGTGTGAATATATGTATCTGGGTCATTTTGGGTGCAATGTGAACATGTTTATGAAGTGAATCCCATTTTAAAGAATTTCTGTCCAGTTAAGCGAAATCTGTGAAGTACCTTATACTGTAGTTGCAAGCTGGCATTTTTTGTCACAAAGTAGATATTTTTGCAGATTTGTGTCCAGAAATTGGCATCAGGAGCAATATATAGGTCTGATTCCCACTTAGCATGTGGTAAACTTAATGTATTGTCTGATTTTAATATTATTCTGTATATTTTAGAGAGTAGTTTTTTTGAAGACGATATATTAATTAACTCTGAGATTAAAGGTGAACGTTCTAGATTAACGGTTCGATTGTTGATTTTTGATTGGATAGATGATTTGATTTGTAGATATTCCAAAAAACTATTACTCCTGATGCCGTATTGCTGGACCAAATATGAAAATGACGCCAGATTATTTCTATGAAAGATGTGCTGGAGTTGTGTTATGCCCTTTTCTGCCCATGTGTGTAAATTAAGTGGCTTTTTATTAACTGTATAATCTGGATTATTCCAAATGGAGGTGTATATTGGGTTTGGGTGAATCCATGTGTATATCTGTTGAAGCTGATTAGCCAGAGAGTAATGGTAGAAATGTGGTGCTTCCAATCCTCCTTGTGTTTTTGGTTTCTGTAGAGTAGATAGTTTAATTCTTGGGGTCTTATTTTTCCAGTAAAATTTGATAATAATTGAGTCTAAAGATTTAAACCAGGTGAGGGTGGGTTGTGTTGGGATCATTGAGAATAAATAGTTTAGTTTAGGGAGTATAGTCGCTTTAATTAGTGATATTCTGCCCATAATGAATAGTGGTAAATTCATCCAGCGTTGAAGTAATGGGGTGAAATTAAGACTAACCAGCTCTGACAGCCTGGGGGAAATATTAATACCTAAATATGTGATGTGATTGGTGCATAGAGGGACATCCAAGCTATTGTGATTTAATGAAAGATTTACTCGAGTTGACTGAAAATTCAGAAATGTGAGAAAATGAATTAATAACTTTAATTGTTTTTTGTAATGATGATAAGGGATCTTGTAAATATAGTAATATGTCATCTGCATAAAGACTGATTTTGTGCTGCATGTTTAATGTTTGAACTCCTTTAATGTAGCTGTTTTGGCGGATGGCTGCTGCTAACGGTTCGATAGAAATGGTGAATAATGAGGGAGAGAGTGGGCATCCTTGTCTAGTCCCGCGGTGCAGTGTGAAGCTACGTGATGTTAGTCCATTAGTGATGACAGTGACTGAAGGTGATGTATATAGAATTTTAACCCAATTAATGAATGACTCCCCAAAACCAAACCTCTCTAATGTGGAAAACAGGAATTTCCAGTTGACCCTATCAAAGGCTTTTTCTGCGTCCAGAGTGACTATGATGGCTTTTGCTTTTTGAATTGAAGAATAATACATTAAGTTGAATAGTATTGGTGGATGCTAGTCTACCTTTAATGAAACCGGTTTGATCTGGGTGTATTATAGATGGTGTGACCTTTTCTATTCGATCAGAGAAACGGGACGGTAGCTTGATGGTAATTTTGGATCTTTATTGGGTTTGAGAAGAAGTGAAATTGTGGCAGTATTCATATTAGCTGGGAGTTTTAATATTTGTTGTGACTCCCTTAACATTCTGATGAAGAGTGGTGATGAAGTGGACCAAAAGTGTTTGTAAAAATCCATCAGGACCTGGTGCTTTATTATTATGCATGAGTTGTAGTGCTGTAAGTGTGATGGGTGATTCTAGGCTGTTTCTTTGGTGTTCATTCAGTTGTGGCAGATTGATACTGTTTGATTTGGGTCTTTTTCTGGTGAGTATCATTTGCTGTAAAAATTTGAAAAATTTGGTTAATTTCTTCCGGTGAGTTGGTGGATTTTCCTGCCCGGGTCTGTAATAACTGAAATTGTTTCGTTTGATTTGATTTGCCAAATATTTACCAGATTTATTACTATGATGAAATTCTTCTTGTCTGAGCCTATGAATCAGGAATTGAGTATGTATATTGATTATTGCATTTCATTTTTATTTATATTCTCTTAATTTATTTTGTGTTTCTTCTGTTGGGTTATTTATATTGATGTCTTGAAGTTGTTTAATTTTCTGTTCCAATTCTGTTTCTTGTTCTTTTTCCTACTGCTTTTCCTGTTTCCCACAGAAGAGAGGGAGACAATCCAGGGGTGTCATTCGTTTCTAGAAAGAAATAAACGTTATATTAGTAACTAATTAGTATTAGTTATTTAAATGTTTGCTTAAAGTTATATGGTTTTTAATAATGCTCTCAAAATGTTAGCACAAACCCATATTTACATAATACTAACCTTTTATGTGCAAAATTATATCGATTTTTAAAATTCCTTCCACAACTGTAGTAACTTCTACACAATGCACAGAAATACAGAAAGTGAAAATATAAGGATATATATTTGCAATATTGTTGTTGGCAACACATAAAACAAAGTTTTTATACAACTTTTCACCTCAAACAGCATATAAAGTAATTGTGTGTTATAATTAACAAAAATATATTTTCATTCAGAAAACAGAAACATGAGAAAACGGCACCATTTTAATTTTTCTTTTTATCAAAAAACAAAAGAAAAAACAAGAAATCGCCTTGATTTTCCGTTTTTACATTCAGGGGTAGAAAATGGATAAACAGCTTGAATGTTCGATTTCCACGTGTGGGAGGGAATTAAACGCCTCTTTTCACTGATTGGTCAAGCCAAAAATGAAACGGTGCCGTCGTCATGTTGTCTTCAGTACTGTGTAACAGAATAAGAGTCCTCCGCTGTTAAAGCGTTTATTGCAACTCCTGCATATCGTCTCTCTCTCATCAAACAACCAGACTAACCGGGGTTTACTTCTGTGTAGGCATAGATTCTCTATGTCAGTTATTAGGTGCTTATTGCAGAAATATGTATGTACCTCGGATCTGCAGCCACATTACCACGCATTTTATTTAGCTGTCCAGTTATCAAAATCTGTGTGGCAAGGCAAGGCTGCGTGTCGCACTGGACAACACGGGGTGAATGCATTTACATTATAGTGAAGCGCAGAGCAGTATTGATTTTAGTATATCCAGCAGTCATAACTTTTATTTTAGACAGTACAGTTTCATTAATAATGAGTATAAATTGATTTCATTTTAGACACAAGACAGTGTGTTTTATTTGACTTAAAACAGAGGCGTTTCATTCTTGAATGAATCTGAGTCTTTGAATGAATCGTTTGAGTGAGTGGTTCAATGACCCATTTGCTTTGCTCCTGAACAAATCGGTTGAATTGATGACTCTATGACTCATTCATCAACACAATGAAACCTTCATAATTCAAGTATCCAATTGTTTCATTTTGTCACTCATTTCATATTTCAGTAGGCTATTCAAAATGTTTTGTTTAAAAAATTAATCTCATTCCATAATGCAATTGCTGTGTTAATGCATTTACTGCTGTCTGAGCAGCATTAATTGTGTAAATACATCTAAACTCAACTTGAGATGCAGCTTCTGTGCTACAGTGCAAAGATGGCTTTGGCTGGTACTGATTTAATTGGTAACACCTATAATGCCATATTTTTCATTGACTAAATTCAGGAATTTAATATTAAAGGTGACAGACATATTTTATAAAGTTAGAAAAATGCCCTTTTCTATAAAAATAGCATGCATTATATACATGTGTAACATGCCGTCGGATAATGACAGTATCATATAAACTTCTCTATGAAAAAAACCCTCAAAATAATAATCAAAACGGTAAGATAGCTTTATATTCACACTAAAATCAATACTGGTCTGCACTTCACTATAATGTAAATGTCACGCAGCTTTGCCACACAGATTTTGATAACTGGACAGCTAAATAAAATGTGCGGTGTGCCAAAGAAATAGACTAAAAGGGTAACGTGGCTGCAGATCTGAGGTACAGTGGGTACGGAAAGTATTCAGACCCCCTTAAATTTTTCACTCTTTGTTATATTGCAGCCATTTGCTAAAATCATTTAAGTTCATTTTTTCCCTCATTAATGTACACACAGCACCCCATATTGACAGAAAAACACAGAATTGTTGACATTTTTGCAGATTTATTAAAAAAGAAAAACTGTAATATCACATGGTCCTAAGTATTCAGACCCTTTGCTCAGTATTTAGTAGAAGCACTATTTTGATCTAATACAGCCATGAGTCTTTTTGGGAAAGTTGCAACAAGTTTTTCACACCTGGATTTGGGGATCCTCTGCCATTCCTCCTTGCAGATCCTCTCCAGTTCTGTCAGGTTGGATGGTAAACGTTGGTGGACAGCCATTTTTAGGTCTCTCCAGAGATGCTCAATTGGGTTTAAGTCAGGGCTCTGGCTGGGCCATTCAAGAACAGTCACGGAGTTGTTGTGAAGCCACTCCTTCATTATTTTAATAATGAAGGTGTAGAACCATCTCAAGGATGATCAGAAGAAATGGACAGCACCTGAGTTAAATATATGAGTATCACAGCAAAGGGTCTGAATACTTAGGACCATGTGATATTTCAGTTTTTCTTTTTTAATAAATCTGCAAAAATGTCAACAATTCTGTGTTTTTCTGTCAGTATGGGGTGCTGTGTGTACATTAATGAGGGAAAAAATGAACTTAAATGATTTTAGCAAATGGCTGCAATATAACAAAGAGTGAAAAATTTAAGGGGGTCTGAATACTTTCCGTACCCACTGTACATACATATTTCTGCAATAAGAACCTATATTTGCCATAGAGAATGTATGCCTACACAGGAGTAAGCCCTGTCTAGGCGCTGCCTCACTATGGTTTGTGTCAAGCCGTTTGTTAGTCTGGTTGTTTGATGAGAGGGAGATGAACGCAGGAATTGCGATAAACGCTTTTATTCTGTAGTACAAAACAGAAGACGACATGATGACGGCACCATTTGATCCTTGCTTGACCAATCAGTGGAAAGGGGCGTTTAATTCCCTCCCACACGTCGAACATTCGAACATTCAAGCTGTTTATCCATTTTCTACCCCTGAATATAAAAACGGAAAATCAAGGCGATATCTCGTTTTTTCATTTTTTTTGAAAATGGTGCCGTTTTCTCATGTTTCTGTTATCAATATTTAATCAAAAAACTAATGTACACAGACCCTATAAGTGTCTCATTTCTGTTTTTAAAAACCCTCTGTAATATTTTGCCTCGTAGGCTTCCATTGTAAATGCAAAACAATAATTTAAGGAATTATTGTCAGTGGTTTTCAACCTCATGTACTACAATTTTTATCTTTTAGGCTGCAATTAAATCTAAAACAAATTATTTATATATATATATATATATATATATATATATATATATATATATACGCACATATATATATATATATATATATATATATATATATATATATATTAGTGCTGTCAAACGATTAATCGGGATTAATCGCATCCAAAATAAAAGTTTTTGTTTACATTATATGTGACCCTGGACCACAAAACCAGTCTTAAGTCGCTGGGGTATATTTGTAGTAATAGCCAAAAATACATTCTATGGGTCAAAATGATCAATTTTTCTTTTATGCCAAAAATCATTAGGATATTAAGTACCGTAAATATCATGTTCCATGAAGATATTTTGTAAATTTCTTATCGTAAATGTATGAAAACGTAATTTTGATTAGTAATATGCATTGCTAAGAACTTCATTTGGACAACTTTAAAGGCGATTTTCTCAATATTTCGAATTTTTATAAATATATAAAATATATAAATATATTTAATATAGAAAAATAACATATTTTTCTTAAATATATACATGCATGTGCTTGTATTTATTTATACATAATAAATATACACAGTATACACACATATATTATGTAAACAAAAACTTTTATTTTGGATGTGATTAATCGCGATTAATCATTTGACAACACTAATATATATATATATATATATATATACACACACATACAAGGCTGAAATAAAATATAAAATATATAAATATTAAATGAAAAATTTTAACAAATGAAAATTAGCTGAAAATACTCAAATGACTAAAACAAAAATAAAGCTAAATAGAAATATAAAAAAAATAAAAAATAAATGACAAAAACAAAGTTACAGAAACTAAAAATTAAAATGGAAACTAAACTGTGTGACTGAATTTTTGATTGATCTCGGTTAGGGTGACAATAGCTTTGTCTTTTTCACTGAAATGTCCTGGCTGATCTGAATTGCCTAAAACACCTGGGTTTGGCTTTGTTTTTCTATTGACGGTCCTTATACATTATATGTATGTGTATTTGCAGTGTTTTTTATTCCCATCATCCATCCCACCACCTCGCACGCAACGATTGGTCGATTACATTGCCTGCATGCTATTGGCCAAACTACTTTCCATTCATTACTTTCAGCAAGTATCAAAAACAATAGGAATTTTAGGAAAAGCCAGACATTTTTTAGGCAATTTAGAAATCCTGCCCAGGACATGTCTGTGAAAAAGAGGACGTGCTGTCACCCTTTGTCAATGTCCACATGTTGTTCCTGCAGTTCTGCGGCTCATCAGAGGACGGGACCAGGCGTGGTATGGGGGTGGACATCTCCCTGCTCAGCTGTCAGTACTTCCTGGCACAGATCCTGGTTTCGGTGGCGATGGGCCCTCTGACATCGCTGGTGGGTGGGGCCCAGGGCGTGATGTACTTTGCGAGTCTGATGTCATTTGTGGGGTGCCTGTACTCCTCACTGTGTGTGGTGTACCATCTGCCACCACCGAGGGTGAGCCTCCCAGAGTGAGACGCAGCCACTGCTGGTGCACATTTAGACCTGATCTCTCACAACGGGTCCAAAATTAACACTCCAGAAGCAGCAGACAGGTAACTTTTTGCAACATGAATTAAATCATAATGCAAATCGATAAAGCTCTTTGATATCTGGGAATCAAAGAAAAGAAATTCAAACAGTCCAATGAATAAAAGATCAATGACTGTCGTGCATCTTCAAACTACTTTTTCTCTTGTGGAAAACTTCATCAGATGTTTATATGAAACCTTTTTTTTCTTTTATTGACAGAACTTCAGTACACTATGTCTGGACAAATTTGACCCCAGTTTTTTGAGGAGCAGAATCATGTTTTTGTAACAGATTTTGTAGGATACAGATATACAAAACATAAACAGTTAAATAATTCACATTCATTTATTTCACAGATTTATTTCACATAAAACAAACAAAAAAAACAAAACAAAGATTTCTTAAAGATTTTTTTAACTTATTTTTAACCTAATCAAAATAACCCAAGTGCAGTTTGATTGAGATTAACTGGAATGCACAATGAAAAACATAAAAACGGAGTTCTGTTTTTGCATATATATATATATATTAGTGCTGTCAAACGATTAATCGGGATTAATCGCATCCAAAATAAAAGTTTTTGTTTACATTATATGTGACCCTGGACCACAAAACCAGTCTTAAGTCGCTGGGGTATATTTGTAGTAATAGCCAAAAATACATTCTATGGGTCAAAATGATCAATTTTTCTTTTATGCCAAAAATCATTAGGATATTAAGTACCGTAAATATCATGTTCCATGAAGATATTTTGTAAATTTCTTATCGTAAATGTATGAAAACGTAATTTTGATTAGTAATATGCATTGCTAAGAACTTCATTTGGACAACTTTAAAGGCGATTTTCTCAATATTTCGAATTTTTATAAATATATAAAATATATAAATATATTTAATATAGAAAAATAACATATTTTTCTTAAATATATACATGCATGTGCTTGTATTTATTTATACATAATAAATATACACAGTATACACACATATATTATGTAAACAAAAACTTTTATTTTGGATGTGATTAATCGCGATTAATCATTTGACAGCACTAATATATATATATATATATATATATATATACACACACATACAAGGCTGAAATAAAATATAAAATATATAAATATTAAATGAAAAATTTTAACAAATGAAAATTAGCTGAAAATACTCAAATGACTAAAACAAAAATAAAGCTAAATAGAAATATAAAAAAAATAAAAAATAAATGACAAAAACAAAGTTACAGAAACTAAAAATTAAAATGGAAACTAAACTGTGTGACTGAATTTTTGATTGATCTCGGTTAGGGTGACAATAGCTTTGTCTTTTTCACTGAAATGTCCTGGCTGATCTGAATTGCCTAAAACACCTGGGTTTGGCTTTGTTTTTCTATTGACGGTCCTTATACATTATATGTATGTGTATTTGCAGTGTTTTTTATTCCCATCATCCATCCCACCACCTCGCACGCAACGATTGGTCGATTACATTGCCTGCATGCTATTGGCCAAACTACTTTCCATTCATTACTTTCAGCAAGTATCAAAAACAATAGGAATTTTAGGAAAAGCCAGACATTTTTTAGGCAATTTAGAAATCCTGCCCAGGACATGTCTGTGAAAAAGAGGACGTGCTGTCACCCTTTGTCAATGTCCACATGTTGTTCCTGCAGTTCTGCGGCTCATCAGAGGACGGGACCAGGCGTGGTATGGGGGTGGACATCTCCCTGCTCAGCTGTCAGTACTTCCTGGCACAGATCCTGGTTTCGGTGGCGATGGGCCCTCTGACATCGCTGGTGGGTGGGGCCCAGGGCGTGATGTACTTTGCGAGTCTGATGTCATTTGTGGGGTGCCTGTACTCCTCACTGTGTGTGGTGTACCATCTGCCACCACCGAGGGTGAGCCTCCCAGAGTGAGACGCAGCCACTGCTGGTGCACATTTAGACCTGATCTCTCACAACGGGTCCAAAATTAACACTCCAGAAGCAGCAGACAGGTAACTTTTTGCAACATGAATTAAATCATAATGCAAATCGATAAAGCTCTTTGATATCTGGGAATCAAAGAAAAGAAATTCAAACAGTCCAATGAATAAAAGATCAATGACTGTCGTGCATCTTCAAACTACTTTTTCTCTTGTGGAAAACTTCATCAGATGTTTATATGAAACCTTTTTTTTCTTTTATTGACAGAACTTCAGTACACTATGTCTGGACAAATTTGACCCCAGTTTTTTGAGGAGCAGAATCATGTTTTTGTAACAGATTTTGTAGGATACAGATATACAAAACATAAACAGTTAAATAATTCACATTCATTTATTTCACAGATTTATTTCACATAAAACAAACAAAAAAAACAAAACAAAGATTTCTTAAAGATTTTTTTAACTTATTTTTAACCTAATCAAAATAACCCAAGTGCAGTTTGATTGAGATTAACTGGAATGCACAATGAAAAACATAAAAACGGAGTTCTGTTTTTGCATATATATATATATATATATATATATATATATATATATATATAAAACTTTGTTTATTGTTATGTTGAAAAATAGATTTTTAATGTAATAATAAAAATTAAAGGATATATATATATATATATATATATATATATATATATATATATATATAAAACTTTGTTTATTGTTATGTTGAAAAATAGATTTTTAATGTAATAATAAAAATTAAAGGATATATATATATATATATATAAAACTTAATTTTTATGTTACAAAATCAGACACACACACGTTATATATATATATGTAGTAATAATATTGTTACACATAAATAAATAAATGTAAAATGAAATGAAATTCTACACTATTTTTAGGTGTAAATAAATTACATAATTGTATTACAGTAAATTAGACATAGAAGACATTTGCATATATATATATATATATATATGTTATTACAAGTAAAGTAAATGTAGAAGAAATACATAAATACATATTTGTATTAGAGGTAATTGTATTACAGTAAATTAGACATAGAAGACATTTGCATATATATATAAAACTTTGTTTATTGTTATGTTGAAAAATAGATTTTTAATGTAATAATAAAAATTAAAGGATATATATATATATGTTATTACAAGTAAAGTAAATGTAGAAGAAATACATAAATACATATTTGTATTAGAGGTAATTGTATTACAGTAAATTAGACATAGAAGACATTTGCATATATATATATATATATATATAAAACTTAATTTTTATGTTACAAAATCAGACACACACGTTATATATATATATATATAAAACTTTGTTTATTGTTATGTTGAAAAATAGATTTTTAATGTAATAATAAAAATTAAAGGATATATATATATATATATATAAAACTTTGTTTATTGTTATGTTGAAAAATAGATTTTTAATGTAATAATAAAAATTAAAGGATATATATATATATAAAACTTTGTTTATTGTTATGTTGAAAAATAGATTTTTAATGTAATAATAAAAATTAAAGGATATATATATATATATATATATACACACACATACAAGGCTGAAATAAAATATAAAATATATAAATATTAAATGAAAAATTTTAACAAATGAAAATTAGCTGAAAATACTCAAATGACTAAAACAAAAATAAAGCTAAATAGAAATATAAAAAAAAAATAAAAAAATAAATGACAAAAACAAAGTTACAGAAACTAAAAATTAAAATGGAAACTAAACTGTGTGACTGAATTTTTGATTGATCTCGGTTAGGGTGACAATAGCTTTGTCTTTTTCACTGAAATGTCCTGGCTGATCTGAATTGCCTAAAACACCTGGGTTTGGCTTTGTTTTTCTATTGACGGTCCTTATACATTATATGTATGTGTATTTGCAGTGTTTTTATTCCCATCATCCATCCCACCACCTCGCACGCAACGATTGGTCGATTACATTGCCTGCATGCTATTGGCCAAACTACTTTCCATTCATTACTTTCAGCAAGTATCAAAAACAATAGGAATTTTAGGAAAAGCCAGACATTTTTTAGGCAATTTAGAAATCCTGCCCAGGACATGTCTGTGAAAAAGAGGACGTGCTGTCACCCTTTGTCAATGTCCACATGTTGTTCCTGCAGTTCTGCGGCTCATCAGAGGACGGGACCAGGCGTGGTATGGGGTGGACATCTCCTGCTCAGCTGTCAGTACTTCCTGGCACAGATCCTGGTTTCGGTGGCGATGGGCCCTCTGACATCGCTGGTGGGTGGGGCCCAGGGCGTGATGTACTTTGCGAGTCTGATGTCATTTGTGGGGTGCCTGTACTCCTCACTGTGTGTGGTGTACCATCTGCCACCACCCGAGGGTGAGCCTCCCCAGAGTGAGACGCAGCCACTGCTGGTGCACATTTAGACCTGATCTCTCACACAACGGGTCCAAAATTAACACTCCAGAAGCAGCAGACAGGTAACTTTTTGCAACATGAATTAAATCATAATGCAAATCGATAAAGCTCTTTGATATCTGGGAATCAAAGAAAAGAAATTCAAACAGTCCAATGAATAAAAGATCAATGACTGTCGTGCATCTTCAAACTACTTTTTCTCTTGTGGAAAACTTCATCAGATGTTTATATGAAACCTTTTTTTTTCTTTTATTGACAGAACTTCAGTACACTATGTCTGGACAAATTTGACCCCCAGTTTTTTTTGAGGAGCAGAATCATGTTTTTGTAACAGATTTTGTAGGATACAGATATACAAAACATAAACAGTTAAATAATTCACATTCATTTATTTCACAGATTTATTTCACATAAAACAAACAAAAAAAAACAAAACAAAGATTTCTTAAAGATTTTTTTTAACTTATTTTTTAACCTAATCAAAATAACCCAAGTGCAGTTTGATTGAGATTAACTGGAATGCACAATGAAAAACATAAAAACGGAGTTCTGTTTTTGCATATATATATATATATATATATATATATATATATATATAAAACTTTGTTTATTGTTATGTTGAAAAATAGATTTTTAATGTAATAATAAAAATTAAAGGATATATATATATATATATATATATATATATATGTTATTACAAGTAAAGTAAATGTAGAAGAAATACATAAATACATATTTGTATTAGAGGTAATTGTATTACAGTAAATTAGACATAGAAGACATTTGCATATATATATAAAACTTAATTTTTATGTTACAAAATCAGACACACACACGTTATATATATATATATATATATATATATATATGTAGTAATAATATTGTTACACATAAATAAATAAATGTAAAATGAAATGAAATTCTACACTATTTTTAGGTGTAAATAAATTACATAATTGTATTACAGTAAATTGTCAGCTTCATAACAGGCAAAGTAGACAAACGTAATACTAAGTTTTTGTCATTTTTAATCATTTTTGATGGTTTCAATTAAACAAGATACAAAATAATAGTGACTTCTGGACCCCGGTGTATACTAAGTGTACCAGCTGTTGTCAGACATGGTAAAAGTTAATTTTGGACCCCATACACACACAGCAAACAGCTCAGACTCCTGCTCTTGCTTCAGATACACCTTCCTCACCTTACGCCACACGTGCGCAGTACTGGAGATGTGAGAGAGGGTAAAAGAGCTGTGATTTTGACTATGCATCTCACTCGGATTTCTAACGTAAGCATGCTGCAACAGCGACTGCATGACGGCAGGCTTGTGTAGTGTGTGTGTGTGTGTGTGTGTGAGAGAAAGCGTGTTTGTGTACATGTGATGCCTGACTTCTTTCATCTGGCTTGTACATAATGTGAAATGTGTAGTTTTTTTTTTTTTTTTTTTTACTGTCAATTCCTCACGGAGGACAAAGCCAAAACTGTTTATAGCTCCCTGAACTCTCTTTATGTGGTTCCTGTTCAGCTAATTGTTAAAGTTCATTGCTTTTAATAAACGTAAAACCCCTCTCACATATCCAAAGCAAATGTATCCTGTCGACATGTCAATGAACTGTTTGAAGATGTCACCTGTCGGTTTGTTTGCATGTAAAGCCGCATTGATGCCTTACTGTAGGCCTCTGTTTCACACTGTACCACAGTAAAACAGAGAACGTGTGTGTGTCTATTGGTTCTTCGGTTTGCATATAGCATTTTCTTTTTTAAAGTGATCAGGCTCATCGTTTGAATACTAGCTAGCTACTACAATACCAATATTCCTGTCGCATGTTTGCCATACTGTAACATGGCTTGACACTGGTGGACGCTCCAATGACATATTTATAAGAAAAACATAAATGAGGTATTTATGGTTCCCCTACTGAGCCATGTCATGGAACGCACGCTCTCATGCCTGCTTCCCTGTGGTCTGGCGTGATCGTTGTAATGACAGTCGTTCTTGTCATTATCAGGCAGAGCGGACGTTGAGGCTGGGGTGTGAGTGATCGCAATACGGAAACAGGCCCCGTGCGGAAGAACGAGCCGAATGTATTGTTCGGTGGCTCCAACAAATCTGGACAACCGATATGGACTCTCCACCAGAGCGCTCACAATTGTGCGCTTGTATTGCTAAGCATCTTTTTTGTTTTGTTTTGTTTGTTTCGCTTTGCAATACATGCAGCACATCAAACCTTTAAAAACTCCAGGTAGCAAGCCATTCAAGAACTGGTTGAGACGAAATTCATAATCACATTCTTTTCCTCAGTCATGTGTAATCTACACGAGCATGTACAGATATCTTCCACTAAGGAAACTGATGTAAGTTGCATTGTACAGGCTAATGCTCTGAGAATTAAACAGTTGTCACAGGATGAAGGTTTCCTGCTGCAGGTGTCGTTCTGATTTAAACACGTACAAAATAAGACTGGTGTAGTTTTTAGTACATACATGATCAGAGTGCGGGATGTTTAGCCAGCAGGGGGCGCAGTAGGATCTCAAATGGAGGTTGCCCAGAAATGAAAATTTGATACAAATTTTACTGAGCCCATCCAAGATATAGTTGAGTTTGTTTCTTCATCAGAACAGATTTGGAGAAATGTAGCATTACATCACTTGCTCACTTGCATGAATCGTCTGCAGTGAATGGGTGCCGTCAGAATGAGTTCAAACAGCTGATAAAAACGTCTAAATTATCCACACCACTCCAGTCCATCAGTTAAAGTCTGGTGAAACAAAAAGCTGCATATTTATAAGAAACAAATCCATCATTAAGGCGTTTTAACTTCAAGCTCATAATCCAAATAACACTTCCTCCAAAAAAATTAAATAAAATATTGTCCCCCTGTTGGCCTCTCACATCAAAATTCACTAAACATGTTTTGAACTGTTTGGCTTGTAAACAGTGCTTGATCTGTGCATGTTTCACTTCCTGATTCAGACAAGATGACTTTTTCACTGGAGAATTAAATATAGAAATAAGACTAACAAGATGTCTTTATTTATTTCTCATAACCGATATTAATGATGGGTTGGAGTCATGTGGATTACTGTGATGTTTTTATCAGCTGTTTGGACTCTCATTCTGATGGCACCCATTCACTGCAGAGGATCCATTGGTGAGCAAGTGCTGTAATGCTGCATTTCTCCAAATCTGTTCCCATGAAAAAACAAACTCGTCTACATCTTGGATGACCAGAGGGTAAGTAAAACTTTTAGCAACTTTCCAATTTTGGGTGAACTATTACTTTACCCTCGTTGCTTTTACTTAATTAAATTTGAGCTCCAGTTAAGGTCAGTCCTCTTGCACATACTTGGTGCATGTCCATTCTTGTTTCAAACAGCTTTAAAAAAAGTTTTGCTACCCCCAACACAACGTTAAGAAAAGACCCAAGAGGCACTGGTTTTAAAAAGACAAGACTGTTTTTTTTTTATTTATAATCCTGAACCAAACTATACAAAGCAGTGGTCAAAAAGCAACCAAAACACAATAAAAAAAATAAAAAGGTTTCGCTTGAAGGACTGAAAGAACACCAGTACCAGCATACAGTTCTGTTATAGATTGTTTTTTTTTTCTTCTCATTCTGCACTTCCCATATAAAACACAATGATAAAACAAAAACCCCAAAACTGTACATAAGGATAGAAAGATACAATCCTTTTAAATGCATATGGAACAAAAGACCTTCAAGATTTAAAAAGGGGTTAATTAACATGTTAAGAGGGCGGGCGATGTGTGGACTAAGGAACCCCTCTCATTCATATGAGCCATCTGTTATGTTAACTGATCTGCCAAAGCGAGGGATTAACTTCTAGCAGCACAACCAGGTTAAACATTGTCTATTAGCCCCTGCTTAAAACTCATCTTTGGTCTTTAGTGGATCAGAAAAATGTCACCCATGAAAATGACAGAACCTTAGGCTTTCAGTTGCTTGTGTGTACATCCGCTGGTCAAATAACAGAGTAGAATGTGTGCTTGTTAAACGTTTGCTAAAATAAACATTGTTTCTTTTAATACAGGGTTCTAATGTTGGTCCTACACCAATAAATAAGGTCTTACAAAAGGGGACAGGGTCATGATGTTATGGGCCTCAGTGCAATAAAAAGATCTTGTAGCGGCGAAAAGAAGGTCTGTGAAATATACAGGAAAGCACAAACTCTACTAGGTCAAACTGACCATACAGACAGAGCTACTGAAGGGCGGCGAGAGCTTTAGGCTTGGACCTTAGCCTCTGTGGAGTCGCCGTTCTCTTCCGTCTTCTGTTTCTTTGTTTCCACTGCCTCCTGAAAGCAGACGAGCCAAGATTAGATGAGGTAAAGATGACGGAAATGTTGTGAAATGCATCTGAAACCCGAACCCACCTCCTCCTCAGCTGGACGTTTCACGGGTTGCCCGTCTGCTTCTTTTTCAGCGCCGTTCTCCTCCTCCTCCTCTGCTTCTCCTGCTGTTAAAAGCCAAACGGATTTGTCAATAACCGGTTTCTGTACTAGTATCTTACGTAATGATGACGTGGGGCAAAGTCAAACTCACCCTCCTCATCATCATCCCCGCCCTCTTCGTCCTCATGGGCTTCCTCTTCCTCGTGTGAAGCACCGTTAGTCTAAAACAGAGAAAGCACCATGAGTGAAACCGATACCAAATTTGCTATAATCACCAGATGATTTGGGGATTTACGAGCAAAGTCAGTGATTAAGCATCATTACGATAATTTTCAAAGTTTTCGGGAAGGTCAGTTATGTAAAAGCCATGTGCTGAGAAACCATGTGCACAGCCTCGAAGCTGTCTTCTCACAAGATGCATCTGTGTCAGTTCAGTTCGAACCCTAAACAAAGAGCAGCACGATGAAAGAGGGGGAGGGGGCCCTCCAACACCTGCGCGGCGAGCGGGTACTCGGGGACAAAAGCCACAAGGCCTGCTGGGAAATACTCAACGCTTACTGTTCCATTTCCATTGGCAGGTGCGTCTTCGCTGCCGTTTTCCTTTGCAGCCTCCGCTGCCTCCTCAACCACCTCCTTCTTCTCTTTCAAGTCCTGAAATGAAGCAGACGTTTATCAGTTAATAAATAAACCTCCTCCGACTGCATAAACAATGCAGCGTGTGAGTATCTCATAGGTAGTAAAGGGGAAAGTTTGTTTCCTTGAGTTACTTCCCCACCCACACACACAGATGAGCCACAGACCACACACACCAGCTGGCTGACTGCCTTTTAAAATACATTAAATGGCAAACCAACACGAGGGTCATGGAAACCACCTCAGGTTTCTCCTTTAAAAACACTTTTAGAAACTATGCCATCATTTGATTTATTTTCATAAACGCAGTACAAGCATTATGTAGTAGGCGCAATGGGTCACTTTTTAAATGTTCATCGCAACTCAATGTGTACTAATATGAAATTATTAGAAAAGGTTGCATGTTTAATTAGAACTGCTGTTTAAAGGGGAACATATTAGGTTAAATCCGATTTTTTTTTTTTTTTTTCAATGTTGCCTGTGTTTTTTCTCTGAAATCTGCACCACAATAGATCTATTATAGAGACAATCAATTCGAGTTCACGCCTTCGTGAATTAACTCTATTGTTCCAACACACATGCCGAGGTCACTTAAGGTCATTTCGCGTTGTCTTGCCCATTGCCCCTTTTATTACCCGGTAGAAACGTGCACGCGCACGCGCGCTCACGCGCCGGGCTGGAAACAAAAGGAGGCAGAGCGCGCGCCAAGACAACGTGCTCGAGACTGGCGCGAACGATTACAGCACGCGGCGGCGATATTCCCGCCTATTCGAGCGGCAGAGATCAAGAGCCTTGACTTTATACACACACACACACACACACACACTCAAAGAAAGAAAGAAAAAAAGTGTGGCAGATGGTTCACCAATTTACTCCCCCCCCCGGAACCCTCTATTCAACGTTAATAGGATATGACTACATATGGAAATATAATGTCGAATTCAGTCCTCAAAGAGGTTTTTTTATTCTTGAATGGAATGTGCATAACGGTTGTCTATTTAATCATTCATTTAAACACGATTCGGCGCGAACTGTGAATTAACCAGAAAAAAATGCTGATGTTGGAAGAATACTGTTTTAACATTTTCTCGATAAGAATAACATTTATCGCTGATAAAACCTCTCACTGACTGGTCGCTTTTTCTCTATTTAAGGTAGGTCTAATTTCTTCAAATAATTTTTTTTCCGGCAAACTTACCTTTGCGGTGATCTCAGGGGTGGTGGTCGTATCAACAGCGGTATCAGCCATGATGGTTTATAGAGATGTTTCAAAGAAAAATGTCCGAGAAAAGCGTTAGAAGCGGTGGGATGAGGTAGGACACGGTCAGACGAGAGGAGGAAGAGTGAATCAAAACTGACTGAACCTGAGAACTGAAAGGCGCGTCGAGAGCAGCGCCAACCTCGCTGACATCTGATTGGATAAGAGCGTGGAACGTAAATCCGCTCTTCGATGTGATTGGAGAGGCCGCTGTCAATTGTAATATGAAGACCCGCCCCTTCGCCCGCCCCACTTGTCTTGTTTTATTGGTGGAATATTAAATTTTACCTTTTGCCCGGTCTTTTAAAAATGCTGTTATGAGTATCCAAAAGGTCTGGATGAATTTAAGATATTCTGGTGACTTATGGTGAATTTTCTGACAACCTTTTTTCGTTTGTTTTGGTGTCTTATATTTTTTCTCTTTGTGTAAATTTGAAGAGATTGCTAATTGAGTGTTTTTTTTTGTTTTTTTTTTTATTTAATTTTTTTAATATAATGACATAACACTACCTTCTTTATTTTCTTTCACTTTTGAGGAAGAACTGGTATATTTGTGCGTTATATTTTGTTTTGGTTGCCATTATTTCCCGTTCTTTTTGAAAACTGCAAATCGTTCACTATATCCCTTGACCTTTCTTTGACGTCATCTCTTGATAACTGTTTTGTGTGGTTGGAACCTGCCTCCGAGTCTGCATAGATGAATTTAAGCTTCTTTGGGGGCTTTGTTTACAGCCACAGTTTCATTAGCATGTTGTATTCAGAGGCCATTGTATCCCAGATGGAGACGCACCAGGCAGCTGTTTCATTCATAATGAGAAGTCACAGTAAGATGCTAACATGACTATTCTACACCATCAAACATCTCAGCACAGATAACCAACTGATTTATGGCTTGAAAGATAAGCCACACGGTCATTCTGGCTTCTCTGTAACACGAAGACTAGCCTACCTGTTGCGCAAGGAACAGATTACAGCTGCAGTTAGCAATGTTCCCTTCCTCCCCTTTCAAGGGGTCAAAACCTCCCTCACATCTGTAATTCCTCAAAAGAAGTAAGTACTCTAGTACACTAAACTATAAATAATATTCTTTCTCAGTGAACAAAAGATATTTTCAGTTAGAAATGTCCATAGAGGTGGAACTTTTCCTCAGGATTTTCCTGAGATAAAGACTCCCCTCCCCATCTGAATCTCATCAGATCTGCCATACCGTGGTAACAAAGCCCACTTGGTGGTCACAGATGGTGTGGGCCTATGGTGTGCTCTGTGAGGGGTCAGCATGTAGTCTTTGTTTTATCAGATGGAGTATTATTTAAACCTCAGCTTTGACTCCCATGAGAAGCTGAAAACAGTGATTCGGAAACTAAAGCTTTATTCAGACTAGTTTTTCTTAAGGAGCTGAGGTGTTTTGCAGATGTACTTTTTGCACAACTTGGGTACAAACAATTTTGACACAACATGCATACTACTTTTCAGGTGTACTCTAATGAAATCTAGAGAGGAATATAATTTTTTGCTGCTATAACATTTTCTAAATCTTTCTCATTTATTTTGAAATTTGGCTAATTTTCTTGCTGTGTAAATCTTGTGAATGCATGCCTGGTTCACTTTTATTGTGGATTAGGCATTCTGGGTAAAATAATAGTTTGTGCGAATAAAGGTTACAAAATGGGGTGTTCAGTGATTCCACAGACTCTTAAAAATAAACGTTCTTTATTTGCATTTATGGTTCTTTATTTACCTTTCCATTGCACAAAAGATTCTTGAGACTATTAAAATGTTCTTCACACTAAGAAAAAATGGTTCTTATCAGAAATGTTTAATCTTAATGAAAGATTCTTTAAGGAAACAAAAGTGGTTCTTATATGGCATCAGTGCAAAAATCCCCTTTTAGAACGTTTATTTTTAAGAGTGAAGAACAATTTTTGGTTCCACAAAGAACCTTTCAGTAAACAGTCCATAAAAGGACCATGTTTTTCCTTGTGTAAACCAAAAGAAAAAGAAAAAGAAAATGCACCACTAGCATGGATTTTCAAAAAATCTCCCTGTTTACCATTGGTCAGAAAAACAGATGCTCCAAACTCATTGGTTGAGCAGATGTTGATGCTGAAGCAAAGCAATGTTTTGAAACCACCATATTTTTAACAAGTAGAAATAAATATACAAATTCTAAAAAACAATAACCGCAGATCATAATCCCATCTGCATCAGTACAAGAAATAACATTAACAGCAGTGCCACTCAAAAAATGAATCCCATCAAAACAGCACTTAAGAAGGAAAACACAAATCTTTAGATTGAAGGGTGTATGTAATTAGTCCCTAAAATGAAAGTGTTATATGCATTCTTAATCTGAGGAGGATTTAAGAGCTTGTGTTTGGATTGGTTTGGAGTTTGGCAGTTTGTCAGAGTGGGTGGAGACACATCAGATGACAGAAAATGTATTCAATCTCATGAAGCCGTTGTTTGAGTTTGGACGTAAACTCAGTGGAACACATGCACATAGAGGCTCTTTCATTGGGGAAATGAAGACCATATGTAGCACACACCGAAACAGCCGTCTGCTGCTGGAAGCCCACAATGTGTCTGCCGTACAAATCCAGACAAATAACAGACTTTTTTTTTTTCTTTTTTTAAAGAAAACACTTCTTGTCCAAGCATTACTCATTCCCTGCAACTGGAAAATAGAAGCAATCGTAGAGGAGAGAATCTTTGTTAGGTCATTTCCTGTAGTTTTTTTCCTTCTTGTAGACCCGCAGCCTGCCCACGAGCTAGATTTGTTTCCATGGATACTGGAACAATTCCAACGATTGCCTGCTGGTTTTTAGTGCGCTCTTTGATGAAGGAAAGCCTCAGAATAACCAGAGATGGGAAGAAGAAGAAAAGAGCCAACCCGTTCCTGTAATCCTCACATCTTCTTTCATGCAGTACGACTAGTTACTCTTTCTTTCTTTCTTTCTTTTTTTCCTGGGATATCAAAAGGTTTAAATGTAAATTTTTTTCGCAGTTTAAATAATGATTATGTGAAAATAGTTTTTACACGCCATATTTTCAGTGCAACTGCAAATAAAGATCTGAGATGAAATCAAAATCTACATAATTTACTGTCTTAATGCATGTTCCTTATTGGCCACAATTTTTCAGTGCATGTCGTTCTGCCTCTGAAATGACTTGCCATTTCACCAAACGTCACAAATCCCTCTTCGCAACCTCTTGGAAACCTTCCGGTACTACAATACAATTGGTTCCTGATTAAAGGAAACCAATTATGCCCCTTTTTACAATATGTAATATAAGTCTCAGGTGTCCCCAGAATGTGTCTGTAAAGTTTCAGCTCAAAATACCCACAGATCATTTATTATATCATTTTGAAAATGCCTATTTTGAGTGGAAGCAGGACACTGTTTTGTGCAAGTCTCTTTAAATGCAAATGAGCTGCTGCTCCACGCCCCCTTTTCAAGAACAGGGCTGTGCCTTTACAGCTAGTTCCTCAGATACTCTGCTAAAAAAAACATCTGTTTGGTTTTGATTATGTCTATATCAGTGCAATAGTCTACTGAAATCATGTTTTTTTTTTAAAGCCATATGTTTCTGCATGCACACTAGGCGGTTTAGCGAATCACAACACACTGGGCCAGCTAACCAATCTGAGCCCATTGTGTATTTCTGAAGGAGGGGCTTCTTAAAACCAGGAAATCATCAGAGCGTTTATCGGAGAAAGGACAGAGCGGTATAGAATAAAGGTAAATTATGTGAAAAATAATGTTTAAAAAAAAAAAAAAAAAGCATTAAGACATGCTAGACTGCACCCCATAAACAACCTCCCTTTAAACTTCTAATATTCAGTTTACTGAACGCACACATCTGAAGCACATGCACAGAAAGCGGCTGTCACTTGGAATGTGAGTACCAAACTAAGTTCTCTTTCATGTCTTATTGCGCTTAAACTGTCAAATACACAAAAGTTTATGTTTATAAAAATATTCAGTTATGCCTTTGAAGTTAAACAGCTGGGAAAGAAATCACATGTTTATATTAGATCTGTGCAGCAGCAGTGTAATATACAGTAAATAAATCAGTAAATCCACTGCTCTCTTATCTCCTCTGAGGCTGGGACTCTAAACAGTGTTATGTGCTCGTCAGTGCAGCCAGAGACTGGATACTTTACTTGAACTTTTGCCATGGTGTTAGAACTTGTATTGTCGCTTGCGAAAACACAACTGAAACAAAACAAACTTGCAGATTAAGGGGCAGTAATATTATAATAAGATCCCCTCTCCACGGTACAGGGGGAGTGAAATCTGAGCAGCTCGTTTTTTCACAAGCTTGCAGAGAAAGGCTTACCAAAACAAAGTTACTGAGTTGTCCGTTTTCTCATTTTCTGGGTTGGTAGATGCACCGGGGACCCGATTATAGCACTTAAACACGAAAAAAGTCAGATTTGATATGTCGCCTTTAAAAAGTCCCACCTACATTTTTTTTATTTGAATATTGTCTTTCAACTCAGATTTTGAATATAAAATGGGTTGTGAATGGCATTAGTACAGCTGATGTTCTACTATCTTTAATATTCAAAACTGCTATTTACAGTTCCTCCATGAGATTGAACCGGGATTACTTGTAAGCAAATCATCAACTCTTATCGAGTCAGCAATGACATAGTTGCACATAATCAAACTTCAGCATAGTGAACACAGATAACCCCATATATCTGTGGTTACTATAGAGACCTGTTGTCGAAAGTCTGTAACTTCCCCTTTGGTCAGTGAGGGAAGTAATTTGCAGTTGCACCTGAATTTTCGAGACAAAGGGCTGCAACCTGACCCTTGGAATTTCAAGGCTTTAGGGGAGTTTGAGGAGGAGTTTGTCAATGATCAGGGGTCAGGATTAGGGAAGAAAAGGTCACCATAATTGGAGAAATCAGAGGGAGGGCATGGTGTTCCAACTGTGTGCTTTTGTCTTGAACAGCGGTAACCCTTAACACTGAAAATCAGCCTCAAGTATACTGAAAAAAAAAATGGTGTTGAAACAATTTTCACTCAGAAATTGCTAGTAAATTTCACATTTTTAGAAAGTAGAAAGAAATTACTGCAAGGGGTCTGAAACAAACAGTTATGCATCAGCACATGAAGGCAACTTTTCTTTTTTTTTTTTTTTTTACAAAACAACAATTGCTTTTGCAAACTAACATTGAAAAAGTATGTTTTCAAAGCCTCAAGTAGTAAAAAAATTCAATTCAGACTATTAATGACAATGAACAACATTTATATCTTGCAAAATCTGCCCAAATCAATTACAGCCAGACATGGCCACATTTAACCTGCACTTTTGTCCCAACAACTTTTATTTGCATCTCTCATTCAGGCTCTGTGTGCACACTGTAAATCTCCAGGGTCAGTCTTTTGTGTCCTCTATCCAAGCACAGACTTTCTAATAGGCGATGATGCTGTGGAATGTGGCCAATTTGGCCCCCGTCCTGAATAGTGACGCTCAATGAGGCATGCTGGGTACTCCAGTAAGTGTGTCCACTGCACTGGCAGTTAACATAACAAAGACTATGAGATGTAGATGAATGAATCACAGAAGTAGGGCAGTTCAAGTAATGGGATTAAAAAAAAAAAAAAAAGAAAATTAATAGGCTGATCATAAAAGCACAGGTCTCATCAACAACCTACAAAATTTGAGGAATCATTCATTAATCATTTATTAATTTTTTGGATTAGGTGCTGTTGAAATGACTAAACATATGGCACTGGGGGAAAAGTTTGGAATAATTAAGATATTTATTGTTTCTTATGCTAAACAAGGCTGTATTTTTTTTTTTATAAAATCCAGTAAAAACAGAAATATTGTAAAAATATTATTACATTTAAAAAAATCCATTTTCTATTTGAATGCATTTTAAAATGTAATTTATTCCTGTGATGCAAAGCTGAATTTTCAGCATCATTACTCCAGTCTTCAGTGACACATGATCCTTCAGAAATCATTCTAATATGCTGATTTGCTGCTCAAGAAACATTTTATTTCAAAGGTTGCATTGAATCTATCAAAAGTGGCAGTAAATAAATTGATAATGTTACAAAAAAATGTATTTCAAACGAATGCTGTTCTTTTGAACTTTCTACTCATCAAAGAATCCTGGAAAAGAAAAGAAAAATATATATTAGAATGAGTTCTGAAGGATCATGTGAGACTGAAGACTGAAAAATCAGCTTTGCATCACAGGAATAAATTACACTTTAAAATAGAAAACTGTTATTTGAAATTGTAATAATATTTTAAAACTTTTGACCGGTAGTGTGCAACAATAATTGCTTACAGTGCAATAAAGTTCTCTCTGAATGAACTATACAGATGCAACTAGCGAGTTGATGACATACGTTTTCCCAGCGCTGCTGCATTACAGCCTACAGTCTATTACTTGCTCCGTTTTCTAGTGGAAATTTCCATTCTTTCACCACAGGGAGGGTCTTCTAAACCGTTCCCTCCCATAATTCCTCCTTACCTGTGATGATCATTTAGATGAGGCTGTGCTTCACCCATATTCAGGAGGATGATCTCATTACCAAAGCCACTCCTCGCTAGAAAGTTTTCCAACGGTCTGCAGGTTTTAGCAGGTCGTAGTCAAAATGAAGGCGGTCTGAAACCAAATCCTCATGTTCCTAACATGTGGATGTCTAATGTATGCTAAACTCCCAATATTTTACAGTGTCTGCATCCCTCAATGTCATTGGATATTTTAACAGTTTAAGAAGTAACCAATCAGGTTTCATTCTCACGGATCTGTACGGAAGCTTTCATTTGTAGCAGATGATAATGCACAAGGGAATTAAACAAATGACCAATAATCCAGATGGCAAATTAGCATTTCCCTCTTCAAGCTGCAGATGACATTTCTCCCATTGTATTTGATTTGGGATGCATGCAAGTTCAAGCATACAATGAGATATTCATACCAATTAAATTATCTGCGAACTGCAAGATCTGCAAGAAATGCAGTTTTCCAGAGAAACACTGGCAGATGCAGTGTTGAGCTAATCTGACGCACAACCCACAAGAGCTGCCATATACACATTAGTTTTACAGGACAAAGAAGTCTTTATACGCAGTCAGAGCTGCTCAGAAGTTATTGCACAGTGTGCAACCATCACATACTACATCAAATCGTTTCATCTGTTCCTTATAAAGCCATGCTGCAAGGTTAATAGTTAAACTAGATTTTCTGAAGAAAACGTGAGCAGTGTCTGACTCACTATTCAGGTGTGCCTAACTGTTAAAGAGTTTAAATGGCTCTTAAACAGTGATGTGCATGATGTTATATGTTCAATGCTATTTTATTATTATTTATATAGTTATATTTCTTAGTATTTTTTATTTTCATTTTTCATTTTAATTATATACTTTTGTCATTTTTAGTATTATTTTTAAACATTTCTATAGTTTTAAATTTTTTTAAGCATTGCTGTATAGTTTTATTTAATATTTATTTAAGTTTTTGCAATTGTATTACTTCATTATAAAACTTATTTATTTCATTTAGTTGCCAATGCAGCATTTAATTTAATTTAATTTAATTTAATTTTATTTTATTTTATTTTATTTTATTTTATTTTATTTTATTTTATTTTATTTTATTTTATTTTATTTTATTTTATTTTTTATTTTAAAATTCAGATGGGCATCACTGTCATCACTGTGTTTTGAACTTCCAGCTATGAACACTATTTTTAAGACAGTGAATCATGTTAAAAATAGCCCAACTTTTAAAAAAAAAACAAAAGCAATTTTGTTTCATGCCATTGCACTCCAACTATGAGGCTGAACACAAGAACACATTTTATTAACAGTCCAGAATAAATGTGTCTGATTGAGGTCAGATGAACCTGAAACTGGTGTAACTGGTCTTTTAACCCTGTAATGCCTGACATGAAATAAAGAAATGGAATAGTTGAACATTAGACAAATTAGAAATCAAAGTAATCAAAAAAAACAAAAATGTTTGCTTATATATTTAGGTTGAGTATCACATTCAGTTCATCAGGCTTTTATGGCTCATATGATATATTAAGATATCATAATATTCAGAAGCTCAAATTGAGAAAAACTATACTGATATTTATATGGTCAAAAATTAAGATGAAAATTTGATAGCTTGTTATGTAAATCAATAAGGTGTTTATAACAGTATAGAAAATTCCCTAAATACAATTATATAAATGTCAATTGTATCTCTATATGTCCCAATAATAATGATATTTAAATAATCAAACATCTGTAGTTTCTAAACATATAATGCCATACAATGTTGATTAAAAGAGAACAAATAAATGTTCCACAAAGCCTGATGATCATATTTGATACTCACATTTTAACCAAAAAAATGTATGGTAATGTATGGATAATCAAATCAAGTTGCTTCAGTTCAGCAAGTGTTCATTTCGACATATTTCTTTTGTTCACTTTATGAAAATACATGCAACAACTTAAGAGTAGGAAATTTTATTGAAAAAATCATATTAAAAGACCTTTTATATGCTAAAAAGTATAAACATCTGTCAGACGACAGGAAGCATGTAGCTGATTGTGCAAAGGTTCTTTTTGATTTTTGATCTTGATCATTTAGATTCCTTCATAAATTTGCATATCAAATATGATAAATTAGGTTAAAGGCTGATTAGTCCACTACCCTTCAGTGCAAGGATTTTATCACCATGATTTAGGAAATCATTCACGTTTTGAGCACAAACACTGCAGGATGAGTTACACATCAAAGTTTTTCAAAGTGTTGGGGTTCGCTTAAATCACTAACCTTGCATGTTTAGTGCAAGCAAAGTAAGTAACATCATTCTGCAAGCAGTGCAAACAGCTAAAGTTGATGTGATGGGGTTTATGTGTCTGTTTTAGGCCACACTGACCTAAGCCCCTTTGTGAGGCTCCAACAAAGAACCATCTGCAGGGCAAGCGAAGCTGAGACAAGAGACGGAAACATGGAGGACTGACTGACTGACTGGGGGAGGGACGGCAGTTCAAGAAAGATGCAGAAACAGGGACAGAGAAGAACAAAGACAGATGAGAAAGTGAGGAACAGGATCGGTGGGCTTCCTCTGCACAGATCTGTAAATATGCAATGATGCAATTTTGCAGTGACGGGTAAACCAACTATGGTTTCTCAAATGAGAGCACAGGACGAAACCCAGCACACGGTCAAGAAAATGGAGGGCTCCTGTAATCTTTTGCAAACACACTTCCTTAACAGGACTGGATGAAAGTAATTAGAGCTCTCGGGGGCTGGGTTCTGGTTAACCATTTCACGACCGATTTCAAAAGCCTCTCTGGCTGATCTAAATAGATCAATCTAAGAAGAATCCACCAACTTTGAGAAGTTTGTGACGGCATGAGCTCGCAACTGTACTTATGAAACATTTAACATGCTCCTGCATGTACATTTGCAATGCAAAGCAGAAGTGAAGATCAAGAAGTCAAGAGACGCATGGCACTGTTATCTGTTTTAAAAGTCTAATCAACAAGATGTTTGAATTTTGAAAACAGTTTCAAGCACATTACCTACTCCAATGAGGAAAAAACAGAAAGAGCTCAGAACTCTCAAGAACATGTCTAGGTCACATCTCAAGATGAAGAATTATGTTTCATAAATAAAAAAGATTTTTAGTGATATGTGCATGCTGTAATGCATTCCCGTTTTTCTCAATAGTGATGGTCTCATAACAGAATTACAGTGAAAATGATATCAAGCAGTTCTAAAGTATAATACCATTTAAACATAATTATATTTTAGCATTAAAGTAATTAATAGCATTCCTTAATTGTCACAAAATAGCTAACCATTATAAAAAATAAAATGGTTCTAAAAATAACCTTCATTTCTTTAAAAAAAGTGTGAATATTTAATACAAATTTTAATAATTAAAAACAAAAATGTTTTTAAAAAGTTCCATTTGTTGGCATTGGTTAAATACTTTAGTTAGTGTAAACTAACAATGAAAAATACTTAAAAGCATTTATTAATCTTAGTTAATACATTATTAAAATCAAAAGTTGTATCTATTAATGTTATTTAATGGACCTGAACTAACTAACAAATGAACAACTGGATTTTTATTAACTAACATTAACAAAGATTAATAAAAACTGTAACAATGTATTGCACATTGTTAGTTAATGTTAGTTAATTAATTGAATAATAAATTAAATATAGTTAGCAAATGGAACCATATTGTAAAGTGCTACCCATATATATACAGGTGCTGGTCATATAATTAGAATATCATCAAAAAGTTGAATTATTTCACTAATTCCATTCAAAAAGTGAAACTTGTATATTATATTCATTCATTACACACAGACTGATATATTTCAAATGTTTATTTCTTTTAATTTTGATTAGAGCTTACAGCTCATGAAAGTCAAAAATCAGTATCTCAAAATATTAGAATATTTACATTTGAGTTTGAATAAATGACCATCCCTACAGTATAAATTCTGGGTATTTCTTGTTCTTTGAAACCACAATAATGGGGAAGACTGCTGACTTGGCAATGATCCAGAAGACGAACATTGACGCCCTCCACAAAGAGGGTAAGTCACAGAAGGTCATTACTGAAAGGTGTGGCTGTTTATAGAGTGCTGTATCAAAGCATATTAAATGCAAAGTTGACTGGAAGGAAGAATTTGGGTAGGAAAAGGTGCACAAGCAACAGGGATGACCGCAAGCTTGAGAATACAGTCAAGCAAAGCCGATTCAAACACTTGGGAGAGCTTCACAAGGAGAGAACTGAAGCTGGAGTCAGTGCATCAAGAGTCACCACGCTCAGACGTCTTCAGGAAAAGGGCTACCAAGCCACCTCTGAACCAGAGACAACGTCAGAAGCATCTTAACTGGGCTGTGGAGAAAAAGAACTGGACTGTTGCTCAGTGGTTCAAAGTCCTCTTTTCAGATGAAAGTAAATTTGACATTTCATTTGGAAATCAAGGTCCCAGAGTCTGAAGGAAGAGTGGAGAGGCACAGAATCCATGTTGCTTGAAGTCCAGTGTGAAGTTTCCACAGTCAGTGATGATTTGGGCTGCCATGTCATCTGCTGGTGTTGGTCCACTGTGTTTTCTGAAGTCCACAGTCAACGCAGCCATCTACCAGGAAATTTTAGAGCACTTCATGCTTCCTTCTGTTGACAAGCTTTATGGAGATGCTGATTTCATTTTCCAGCAGGACTTGGCACCTGCCCACACTGCCAAAGGTAACAAAAGCTGGTTCAATGACCATAGTGTTACTGTGCTTGATTGGCCAGCAAACTCCCCTGACCTGAACCCCATAGAGAATCTATGGGGTATTGTGAAGAGGAAGATGAGAGACACCAGACCCAACAATGTAGAAGAGCTGAAGGCCACTATCAGAGCAACCTGGGCTCTCATAACACCTGAGCAGTGCCACAGACTGATCGACTCCATGCCACGCCGCATTGCTGCAGTAATTCAGGCAAAAGGAGCCCCAACTAAGTATTGAGTGCTGTACATGCTCATACTTTTCATTTTCATACTTTTCAGTTGGCCAATATTTCTAAAAATCCTTTCTTTGTATTGGTCTTAAGTAATATTCTAATATTTTGAGATACTGATTTTTGACTTTCATGAGCTGTAAGCTCTAATCATCAAAATTAAAAGAAATAAACATTTGAAATATATCAGTCTGTGTGTAATGAATGAATATAATATTCAAGTTTCACTTTTTGAATGGAATTAGTGAAATAAATAAACTTTTTGATGATACTCTAATTATATGACCACCACCTGTATTTGTAAAATTATGATCCAAACATGCTTAAACTGTTTTTTTACCTCATTCTTTGTCATTATGCATGTGAATATATTTTTAAACATTTTGAATAATTAATATTTTTAAATGTTTAAGCTCACCAAGGCTGCATTTATTTGCTCAAAAATACAGTAAAACAGTTATTACAACATTGCAATGTTATTACAATGTTATTACAATTTCAAATAACAGTTTTCTTTTTTAATATATTTTAAAATTTAATTTATTCCTGTGATGAAAGCTGAATTTTCTGCATCATTACTCCAGTCTTCAGTTTCACATGATGCTTCAGAAATCATAATATACTGATTTGATGCTCAATTATTACTGCTCACTGATAATGAATAAAATGACAATAAAGGCCTGTTCACACCAAGAATAAATTATGAACTTATATTAATATGTTTTAATTTAATTAAAACAGTGAAGTCCACACCACAACTATAAGGAAAAACAATACAGAGAAATAATAGCAAGCAGCTGTAAAGTATAATACCACACAGTTTAAACAGTATATAAGTATATTTTAGCATTAAAGTAATGAGAAAATGTCCTTAATTGTCACAAAAAGGCTAAAAAATCAAAATGGTTCTAAAAGGAACCTTCAATTTCTTTAAGCAAAAAATGAACAAATATTTAATAAATATTTTAATAATAATTACTGGCAACATTTTACTATAAGGTTCCATTTGTTAACATGTTAACTACATTAGTTAACGTAACCTAACAATGAAAAATACTTCTAAAGCATTTATTAATCTTAGTTAATGTTGATTCCAACATTTGCTACATTATTAAAATCAAAAGTTATATTTATTAATGTTATTTAATGGACCTGAGCTATGAACAGCTGTACTATTTTTATTAGCTAATAAAGATTAATAAAAACTGTAGGAATGTATTGCTTATTGTTAACGTTAGTTTTTGCATTAAATATAATTAACAAATGAAACCTTCTTGTAAAGTGTTACCTATATATCCTTTTTTTTCAGTTAAATTATGATCCAAACATGCTTGAACTGTGTTTTACCTCATTCTTTGACATTATGCATGTAAATGTATTTTCCAAACGCAATGCATACAAGACAAATTATGCATAATCATATAAACACATGCTGCTGTACTTCTTGGAATCGTATCACAACTAGACACTTAAACAATGGCAGCTCATAAACTATCAAGTAAGTCAGTGCAAATATTTTGTACGGAATAAAAGTGCTTATTTACTAGATTAACAGATATGAGCATTAGTGATGAACAGCCATGCAACATGACACACAGGTGCAGATGGATCACCTAGCAACAGCAGCCTTCCTTCTCGCCACACAGTCGCCCGTGACTGTTACCACCATCTAGTGGCACTTATAGTGATGTGATTGATAGTGAATTTATGGCATATTCACAGCTAAACAAATGTTAAACCTGTTCCTTTAGAACTCATTAAACCGTTCAATGTATTTTTCTCCAACCAACAGTAAGTCCCTCATATTTCTGATGAGATCATGCAAATAAATCTAAAAACAAAGCATGCATGTATGGTGACAGTCAGATGAACACGATTCTATGGCTTTTTCAAATATGATTTACGTGGCTTTGTCATGTTTTTAAAACTGTGCACTTTACATTAGCACTTTGGTATGAGTGGGAGAAATGTGATTGCACGGTATCTATGCGTGTAAAATGTGTCCTCCACATTTTAATGTGATTATGTTTACTCTAATTATGAGCATAACCACATTACCATAATCACAGTGTTCTGTTCAATTGCTGTACTGCCTAAAAATCACATTAGGGTGCATGTAATGTTTTATCAGTCCTATTAGCTCAGATTTGAAATCAGAATTGGGTGCAGAGGCAAAAACTCAACTCACATTCAAAAACAAACAAAGCTCCTGATTGGTCAGGTCAACACAAGATCTCAGGTTGCCTAACAACACAATCAGAATCGGGGGAGGGCCTCTGGGAACACATTTTGTGGACAGAGAGAGACCTAATAAAGGTATAAAGAAAGTACAGTGCGTTATCAGTCATAAGATCTGACGGCAAAGAATGCAGCCTTCAGGAACAAACCACAAGGAAGTCACCAACAACTGCACCCTCATAGTATGCAACTTTCAGTTGTAAAATATTAGACATAAACTATTAAAATACAAAATTAAACTTTTAAAAACCCTGGAGTCTAGAGTCTCATGGTGTTTACAAGGTAAACTGCACTATTACTATTCACACGTAGGGGAAGCAAATACTCAGAACCCCCTAGTAACGGCATAGCAACCACCATTCAAAAATTAAACCAAACCAAAACACAAAACCAAAACAAAACAAAACAAAACAAAACAAAACAAAACAAAACAAAACAAAACAAAACAAAACAAAACAAAACAAAACAAAACAAAACAAAAAAACAAAACAAAACAAAACAAAACAAAACAAAACCTAGCTGTAGTGTGTTTGGTAGAATAACACGTGCAGATATGAAGAACCTATGGAAAAAAAAAAGAGAAAAAGATAATTTAAACTTTTTAAACTTTTGTGACTTTATATCTCACAATTTTATTTGCAATTGGGAGTTTATACCATGCAATTCTGAGAAAAAAAGTCAGAATTGTGAGATTAAAAATCCACCTTCTTTAATTTTGTATTCAGTGGTGGAAATGGGTTTCGACAAAAACCAAATGCAGCCAGACATGGATGAAAAGTGTTTGATAAGAACAGCGTCTGAGTGACCAAACAGGATGTGTTTTTGAGGGCTGGAGAGTGTACTGTCAAAATCAACAGGATATGGGCCAGTTTGGGTGCTGAAGATAACAGTGAATGAACATGTCTGGTGTGTTTGTGTGTAACCTTTTATATATCGATAGAAGTGCACGTAATTTGAGAGCAATAAGTCAATAAGACAATAATAAATTCGCTGTCAGCAAAAAATAATCACATATGAACATACAAAACAAACATGAACAAATAAGAACAGTTTGGTATAATTAATATTTATAAATGTTCATGCGCAACAGGGCTGCATTTATTTGGTCAAAAAAATACAGTAAAAACAGTAATATTGTGAAATATTATTCCAATTTAAAATAACTGTTTTCTTTTTGAATATATTTTAAAATGTAATTAATTCCTGTGATGAAAAGCTGAATTTTCAGCATCATTACTCCAGTCTTGTCTCATGATCCTTCAGAAATCATTCTAATATGATATATTGATGAATTATAGAGAGTTCAATGAAAAACATTTATTTGAAATAGAAATCCTATGTAACACTCTAAATTCATTTACTGTCACTTTTGATCAATTTAATGGGTCCTTGCAGAATAAAATTATTAATTTCTTTTTCAGTAATCAGTAATAGTGATGTTTGCATTTGCATGGATTCATTAATAATAAATAACATTCCAGTTTTTAAACTAAAAAACAAAAACGCAGAAAGACAGAGAGGAAGGAACCTAATGCATCATGGGAAGAAAAACAGCAGAGGAAGGATGTGATAAGACGGAGTGATAGTAAATAGCTAAGTTCTAGTAGTCACTGTTTTTCTTTGTGTCAGCGTGATTTCTGATTGGCTGATTTTTTGCAGTGTGGGCGGTTCTTGTGAGTGGGTGAGAGCGAGCCGTTGCTAGTATGAGGAAATGAGCTTCGGCTGTGATAAAAAAAGGGGAGAGTGTTGCCATGGTAACCCGGTGGGCCGTGTGCACAAAACATTTTGCAGCAAATGGAGGGGGTTAAAAAGGGGTCGAGTTTCAAACCAGCTAAACTTCCATCTTGAGTTGCATCTGAAGTGTTATCTGCGTGTGTTCGCTTCCACAGAATGTGTATTCAAAGCAGCTCTTTCATCAAAAGAGACACAAATCCATCAAGGGTTAAGATTCCTTTTTTATCCAGAGACGGAGCACAGAAACAAATATGCATAGGCCTAATAAAACAATAACCAGGAATCTAAATTAGGCCTGTGTGATGGCCAATGCATCTTCTACTCTCCAGCATACTGTGCTTCTAAAATTAAAGATTACATTAAATATAAGCAATTAAAACAGGCAAATAATGATTAAAAATAAGTAATTAAAATGCTGCATTATTTTTTATTTATTTTTATTAAATTATGTATCAGACAGGCTATTCTTTGATTCTGATTGGTCAATGGCATTCCGTTTAAATTAAGTAGCCTACTTAAAATGGTACTTATATTTGTGTCTTTACCATCTCATGTAGAAATGGTTGTATTTAAGCAATAAATCATGTCTGTGCTGCATTGTGGATATTTTCAGGATTATAAACTTTGACTAAACTTTGGATCATAAAATTATGACCTCAAGTGCCTTATTGCTGAAATCATGCACAGTTGGTCTAAATATAGTAACTGAGATACATAGTCTCCAAAACAGATTTGCTAAAGCGATCTGATGTCTGATAAAAAAAAAAAAAAGTTAAAAAACACAATATCTCTAAATTGCTGTTTTGCCAAACGCTTATTGCGGTGACTCTGAAGCAGAACTGTCCTTCATAGAAACTAAGAAAGAATAAAGAAAACAAAGAACTGTGGTACTGAAACAAATGAACTGATATTTGATATTAGCCTACATGAGAAGGCATCATGGGAGTTCTAGTATGACTGAGTTGCTAAAATGGCTAAATACTGCCCTCTTCTGTTTGTTGTCAGGAAATATTTAAAAAATCAGATTCTGTCATTTACTCACCCTGCCAAGGCAACTTATCTCATTTTCATTGAGTTTAAACTGATGCTCTTTGAGTTGTCATACTTTTAGCACATTGATTAATCTTGCTCAATGAATCTGGCTCTGCCCTGATAAAAGCAGAAAGATTCAATTTTCTCTGAGAAAGACAGTCGGCGCACTTTTTGTAGATCTGTCTCATCTGATAATAATTCACATATTTACAATATTACCTGAAATCCATAACCTCATGCAAACAGGGAAATCCGATTCTTTTCCACCTACATCCTGAGTAAATTAACTGCAAATGTAAATTTTTGGTGAACAGGCTATCCTTTAATGAATACAAAACTGGGCTAACAACAGACAGAAGTTTTTGAATTATGAATAATATACAAAACACAAGTAACAAACAACAAACTACACAGTCACCAAGTCTTATAATTTGTAAAAAAAAAAAAAAAAAAAACACTTTACAGTAACTTATCTAGTAAACTTGGCAAAACTCCATAAACAGGATAATGTATTGGTTTTAATAGAAACTGTAATGGTCCCTCTGGGTCTCTACTGGCCCTCTGTTGGTGACTTGTTAAAACCATTTAAATCTTAATGGAAAAAGTCCCAAAAACACATCATTCTTTAATAGTTTTAATGGTTAATAGTTGATGGTTTGTAATGTTCATAATGGTATTTGTAGTGGAAACCATTAGAATTTATGTGATGGTTTCTGTTGTTGTTTTTTTCAGCAGGGATGGTCTAAAAATTAGAGTACACACAAAATATTTAACATGAAGTATCATAATGGATAATGGAGTCATAATGGATAATGGTTTGTAATAATTCATATAAGAAAACACAATATAACAATACAATGGTTGACTAATATAATAATTTTAATATTTAGCTATTTCTTTTATTAACATGTGACATTTTTGTATTATTATGAAATATTATATATATATATATATATATATATATATATATATGCAATTAGAGATTTATTTTGAATAACTTAATTTAAAAAATATATATTATTAAATGATAATTTAGCAGTTGTTTCTAGCTTTCTTCAGGTGGTGTTGGTGGGACCCCTTCTAAAAATGTACGGAAGTGATCATCTGTGTTAAGTTCTGGGTGTTTGACTAAGAGTTGGCATTTAGGGAAAAAATAGGTCGCTACCAACCCCATATTACTAAGTAAACTGACTCCTACTTGAGCAATAGACTTTTCTTTATCATTTAGACTTGTGTAGATGGGGATGAACATTACCCATATTACACAGTAACTCAAGGTGGATATGGTGATGTCTCTGGCCAGGTTGTACTGTCCAGGCGGCTTGAGAGCCATGAACGTGGCCATGAATGAGACCAGTGCCAGCACAACATTGAAACCAAGCATCAAGCCGAAGTTTAACATAGGCTCCACTGGACAACGCAGAAAGGTTTTCACGTAGGTCACCTCCAAACTAGCGACGTATTGGGTCAGAGAGGGAGCCTCTTGGGCGTACCAACCGCACAGTCCCGCCTGGAGCCCGCAACATCCCAGAATCACAAACAAGCTTCCCCGTCCTCGTATGTTATCCAGGTGATCAGAAGACTTTTCAGGGAATTCTGTGATGCACACGATCTGGTAAGTAAAAAACGACAGCGTATATAATTATTTAATTAAAAATGATGAAGTTTAGTTTTTATGAAAAATCTCACGCTTTCTTGTTTAAATTCAGTGGTTAAGTTTGGTTTTATTTCAGGACTCAGATTTTACTTTGACCTTCAAGTGGTGACAGTACCACAGCTGTAAGTAAAATTGAAGCACACTGAAATTGTATCGATATTTAAAAAGTATCTTCTTAAATTATTTGGTTACACTTTATTTTGAGGTCTCTTTGTTGTAGTGTAGCCTAATTATATAAGTCCTGAATAATATTAATTAACAACATATAGCCTACTTACTGTACTGAGCTCTGCACATGACATGCAGAAAAAATAACATATATCATGAAGAGTTTGTTCCCACGGTATGTTTATACGTGGCTATGACTTATCAATTCGTTCCCTGGTTTTAGTGAAATCAAAATGAGAGAACAAATTAGTAAATCGTGGCCAGGATTTCCCAATGAGGGAGCAAATAAGGAAATCTAAAATAAAGGTTCTTTATTGGCATTAATGGTTCCACAAAGAACCTTTACCATCCATGAAAACTTTTCATTCCACAAAAGGTTCTTTACAGCGGAAAAAGGTTGTTTAGATTATTCAAATATCCCTCACACTATGAAAAAACGGTTCTTTTAAGAACTGTTCACTGGTTCTTCTATGGAATCGCTGTGAAAACCCCCTTTTGGAACCTTTATTTTAATAGTGTAGGAAAACTATACATATATATTACATTATTTGGCTGTTGTTTTTGTTGTAATGGAATAACCCTAATTGACCGTAAGCAAAGAGCTTGATTGACAGGCAATCTGACAAATCATAATACCGAATCCGCCATCTTGCCCAACGAACAAATCAGACTGAAGAGTAAATTAACTTCGGTGGACTTAAACTTGAAAAATTGTGTGTATTGACATCTTTTCACGGTTTAAATAAAATACCTTCTGATGTTCATTCATGTTTATTTCATGCTTTAAGTAAATATGAAAAGACGATATGTTCATGTGCCGCTTGAACTTAGGCAATACAGCGATCTATCACGACACATAAAAAAGCCACAAAATGGGATTTACTATTTGAATTTCTTTAAAAAAGGCAACATTTTAAAGGTGAGACCCTGTTTCAAACCAGAAGTAACTTGCTCTGTCTTGCATTTTGGCACGTTGTCAGTTTCCTCTTTGCACCGTGATGTATTTTTTACTGCGTGAGAACATGGTGTGTAGTGTGAGAGAGGCAAAATAAGAACAATAATACAATAATAACTTCACAAAGACCCGCCCCCTTAGTTACTGTTGCTACGTCTGACAAGCCACGCTACTCTCACACTACACATCATGTTCTCACGCAGTGAAAAACACATCACAGAGCGAAGAGGAAACTGACAACACGCCGACAGAGAAGATTACTTCTGGGATGAAACAAGGTCTCAGCTTTAAAATTTTGTCTTTTTTAAGAAATTCAAACAATACCGTTTTGTGGCTCTTTAATGTGTCGTGACAGATCGCTGTAATGCCTCAAGCAGCACGTGAACCGATCGTCTTTTCATATTTACTTAAAGCACAAAATAAACATGAATGAACATCAGAAATTATTTTATTTCAACCACGGAAAGACATCAATACACACAATTTTTCAAGTTTAAGTCCACCAAAGTTAATCTACTATCCTATCTCTTTTGTTTATCAGACAAAATGGCAGATTCAGCGTTATGATCGGTCAGATCTCCTGTCAATCAAACTCCTTGCGAAGGGTCAATTACACTTTGTCTTTATAATGATGGATTGTAAAAAAAAAAAAAAACTGCATTTAATGTGCATTGATGTTTAGTTGTTTTTAGGATCACCTGAAGGGAAATGGTAAGAATGACTGAGAGGACCACGGTGGGAAAAAAGGCGTTCAGTGGCTCCTGCAGACGGCACACGACGTCTCCTGGCTGACCCAGGAACAGCACCAGGCTTATACATTCTCCTGCTAGGCTCAGTAGCATAAGGCCAGTCAGGGGTCCACCTGCAGTTTTCACCAGTGGAGTTCCTCTGTGCCTGAAGAATAGAGCTCCTACCCAAACATGTGACACTAGCACCAAAATTCCTCCCAGAATGAGTCCGATTGACTCATAGTTGCTCCAGTCCAGGTAAGTATAGATGGGATAGACACAGCTTGTGCTTCGTAGGGTGGACCACTGGCCAGCAGGACATGATTTACACTGGATGTCATCTTTCAATCAAAAGAGGAGGGAGATAAAGGTTAGTCGACATCAAACCAAAAAGCTCTTAAATGCATACATTTCTATTCCCTACATTGCCACAGGCACGTTGCATAAAGCAATTATGGTCAGAGACAATATTTGTTTAGAATGACTTGAAAACCTAGGTTGGTGTAGTAGCAGACCTGAGCTGTTCAGGAACGTTCCCTCTTTGCAGTCAATGCAGTCGAAACAGCAAGAGTGGAAACCTTTAACTCTGCGCACCTGTCCTATCCCACAGTCTGAGGAGCAAGTGGACATTGGCACCTGTTACAAAGACCATTTGTCAAGAGGTGCTTGCTCTTGGATGCACCAGTCACAAGTTTAGACACATCTGTTTATTCTCTATTATTAGTATTTTACTTATTTTAACTCATTTTAAGCCATTTTAGTTCATGCAAAAATGAAAATTCTGTCATCATTTAGTCATCTTCACATTGTTCCAAACCTGTATGAGTTTCTATCTTTTGTTGTGTACAAAAGAAGATATTTTGAAGAATGTGGGAAACCAAACAGTTAATGGTAGCCCTTGACTTCCATAGTACAAAAAATACTATGGCTACCATCAACTACTTTGTTAAAATCTTATTTTGTGTTCAGCAGGAGGATTTCATGCAGGTTTGAAATGGCATGAGGGTGAGTAAATGATGTCAGAATTTGAACTATCCCTTTAGAGGCTTATTATGATCATCATGATCAGCTGGTAGTAAAACAAGGTATTCAAATTAAAATACAAGCATTTCAAGTGCAAATAGTGTTAATATTCCATTCATACCTTTCCATTTTTTGTGTGCCATGTTATGTTGTTTTTATTAATTGTGAGGTTCTGATAAAAGTATCCAATTACGTCGAAGCGCACCTTGGTGTCATTAAAGTTCCATTGCAAAACATCGTAGCCAAAGCTTGGATTACCCTCTTTATCAAACTTAAAATTGACCCCCTCAAGATCTAAAGAAACTTTTTGGAGACTCCGTAAGAGCTGTAGAAAGGATCATATATTGTTCTATTAGTACACTCTTAACCTTCTAGGATAAAACAAGCAGATTTACAGAAATAATAGCTTGCGTGTGGTTACCTGCCATGGATAAACATTGTTAGTCTTGGGATTCAGAGTGCAGTGGGTGGCATTGCATCCAAGCAAGTCATGCAGCGCATGTGCCACACAGTAGACGGCAGTATACACACTGAAAGCTGACCGCTGCACGAGTTTTATCTCTACCATGCTCACGTTGGCTTGGCTTAGGTGGCTGCATCTTGTGCAAGGGTTGTCCAGAGGAGAGATTTCTGTATCTGGCTCCTGGGGGATTTGCATCTCTTCCATTTTGGTGAAGAGCTCACGGATGTAAGGAGTGAAGAGGTCAAGAGGTCTGGTGATGTCTGCGAACGCCAGCACTGTTCCTATTGAATTGATCCCAGGTAGGGTGGATACAACATCGTTCAGAGCCCATGCTGTGCTTGCCACCCAAACGCCTGTCATGTTTCGTTTGATTACCTGATCAGATAGTGATAAAAAAAGCATTTAGAATCACCAAAACTTGTAGACTTATCATGAATTTAAGGCAGTGAATGAAAAACAGAGGAACATTAATTATAGATTAATATTTTTCCCTTATCATGTCAGTTAAAATTTTTGATCCTTAAATTTTGCATTCCACTGTGCTGCTTTTCAATTGACCTATCAGTAAGCCCCTCCCCTCGAATGCAGATGAGCCAATGGCAGTTGAGTATCAGTTGCACAGGGACCAGAACTCGGACATCTTTAGGTTTCAGCGCCATAGAGAAACATTGGAAGTCCCAATGTTTTCATCGGTTTGATGGTGTTTATGCTACAAAAATGGAAAAACGATGTGCCTAGGGTACTTGTAACACTGACTACAGGTATCCTGAGATGATGGGCAATCAAATGAATTTTATTCCATTTCCTAAACCCAACCAAAACAGAGCAAAATGTCTATGCATTCAACCCCAATCCCACTGAAGACGAAAATGTTCATTTTCTGGTTGTCATACTCTCATTAAGTTACAATTTTCATCTCAACCAGAACATTACTGTCATGTACGTCAGCAAGGTATCTCTGGCTAAATCTCTCCATATTAAAGTGATTAAACGTAAACTAATTTAATTTTACTCTGCGGTACATGAACAGTGTTGATCCTGGATGTTGTCAATGCGATCGTGACGACCGCAACACGAGGCTTCTCTCGTTTGCATTGTGATCTGTATTTTTACATATTTATTTTAAAATCTTTTCTATATCCCTCTATGGCATATTTAAAGGGATAGTTCACCCAAAAATGAAAATTCTGTCATTAATGACTCACCCTCATGTCGTTCCAAACCCGTAAGACCTTCGTTCATCTTTGGACCACAAATTAAGATATTTTTGATGAATTCTGAGAGATCTCTTACCCTCCATAGACAGCAAGGATATTACCAAGGTCAATGCACAGAAACGTAACAAGGGGATCGTTAAAATAATCCATTTGACGTCAGTGGTTCAACTGTAATTTTACTATTACTAGAATACTACTAGAATAATTTTTTGTGTGCAAAGAAAACAAAAATAAAGACTTCATTTAACAATTTGTCTCCGTGTCACACTAGCGTCACTTTGGAGAGTATCACATATGTAAACAACGTATTCAACGTATGTATGCAGATACACTGTTTACATTCAGATCAAAGTGTAAACAACGTAAACATATGTTGTTTATGTATGTGATACTCACCAAAATGGCGTTATATGGTGACGCATATGTGGTTGTTATTTTTGTTTTCTTTGCGCACAAAAAGTCTTTTCATTGCTTTGTAAAATTACGATTGAACCACTGATGTCACATGGATTATTTTAACGATGTCCTTGCTACGTTTCTGAGCCTTGATCATGATGCTTGCTGTCTATTGGAGGGTCAGAAATCTCTTGGATTTCATTAAAAATATCTTACTTTCTGTTCCGAAGATGAATAAAGATGAACAAATCATTTGGCATAAGTGCAAACAAAATTCGTAGTGCAAAATGTCAATTTTAATGTACGTGCCTTTGTTTATGGTTGTAGATTAGGCAAGCAATTGGTCTTATGTTTTTCTTGAAAGTTGTGATGATGGTCTCAGATTGGGTAGAGTTTGGGCAAACTTTGTACCTCTTTGTGAAGGGAATGAAATAACAAAGCCTTCATTAAATTGACCAGCAGTTGTTATTGGGTGTCATGTTAATGTATTTGGGAATTCATCAATTTTGGAACAAGGCACTTTTGCAGCGTCCAAATGAATGCTCTTTTTCATTTGGTCAACGGTTTACAGTTTTGAGTCTACAGCATAATTTCATAGTATTGCAGACTATTACTTCAAAAGATAAAATAATTTGATCATAGTATGACCCATAAAGTTGCATTCAAACCTCTATGAAGAAGTCTCTGGCCGGCTTGGGGAGAGAGAAGACCACCACCACTCCCACTTTGGCGTCCACAATACGATTGAGAATCTCTTTTACGGCTTGCTCAGGATCACTGTATACAGGAATCAAACCCTGATATGCCACACAGATGGACTCCTCATTGGCCATACTAGAGAACTGCTGCTGACCCTTCTGCCCATATTCATCATCACTACCTACTACTGAAACCCAGTTCCAGCCAAACTCTTTCAGAAGCTGCACCATGGCCGCTACCTGCCAGCGATCACTAGGGACTGTGCGCATGAAGGACGGGAAGGTCTCTTTGTCGCTGAACATGTCGCTGGTGGCACCATAGCTAATCTAAAAATGTGCAATTAGACACAAATTCAAAAACAGGAAGAACATTGTAGATTAAAGGCTGGAATACACTACATGATTCCCCCCCACCCCGATTTTCTGCCGATTTACAGTCTGGAGAAGTTGACGCTAGTTGCTGAAAGATTTGAGCTGACAGATTTCATAGAAAATCGCGTAGTGTATGATGCACTGTAAAAACTGATAAGTTGACTTAACTTAAAAAAATTTAGGAAACTCGTTGTAAGTAAATTATAATGAAAAAAAATAATTTAAGTGAATTGTCTAGTTCCCTTAACTTTAAAAAAAAAAAAAAAATTTTTTTTTTTTACCGTATTGTCCCGAATATAAGACGATGTTTTTTTTTCTTGGAAATACATCTGAAAAAACGCGGTCGTCTTATATTCGGGGTCTAGACTTTGACATGTCAATAATACACCCACAACAATAGGTGGCGCCAAAAACGCATAAAACGAGTGTGCCATGAAATATGTAATGTAATGTGTGTTGTAAAGTCGTGACTGTCATGTTAGCCTGATGGGACCAAACTTCCTCTGTAAGTGATTTTAAAATATAAGACTATACCCACATTTGAAGACTACAATAAGATTTCACTTCTACTGATAATAACATTTTGGTAGGCTACTATGAGATGGATAGCCTAAATGTTATATAATTCAGATGGGCTACCTGTCATTTCAATGATATATCAAAAAAGTGTATATTTTTCAATGTCATTGTTGGTACATTTTACCAGTATTTACCATACTTTCAAAACAAAAATTAAAATAGGAAAAATATGCAATTTGAAAATAATTTAAGAAAAAAATGTGTTTTACAGAGAGAAAAACAAACAAACAAAAAAACAAGATTTGATTTTCAAAAAGCCTTTTTCCAAAAGGTACATCTGGAAAAAGGGGGGTCGTCTTATAATCAGGGTCGTCTTATATTCGGGACAATACGGTACTTAATAATTTTAAGGGAACGGGTTTCCTAATTTTTTTTAAGTTAAGTCAACTTATCACTTTTACAGTGTGGTCACACACTCTGATTTTTTTTTTGCCTTAAGACTTTGATTCCATCAAACATGTGATATTTTGTGCTGATTTTAGAACACACTGTTTTCATTTGTCACGTGAAACAAGGTGCTGGTTTCTGCATGTTGCCCAGTATTTTAAGATCTGTTCAGTTTTTAAAAGTTGTGTAGTGTATTCCAGCCTTAATAGTCCATGCACACCGAGACCGAAATTTTCGAATGCGTTTTTTCATTTTTTTTTTGTATGCGTCATCCTTTCCTATTGAAATGCTTGCTACGGATGTGAAAACGCAGAAAATTGAACTTGATCTGAATTTTTTTATGACGGACGAACGTTTCAGAGGCAGTGTGTAAACGTGATTGACATAATGTGAGGTCGTATTTTTTTTTTAACGTGTGAAAATTTCGGACGAGAATTTCGGAGTCAGTGTGCAAAGACCTTAAGTGTGATATTTCTAGTTAAGAGACCAATCAGTCATATTATTGCATATATTTTCTAAAAGAATTTAAGTAAAATAGTAAAACAAACATTCATTTAAAAATATTTTACTTACAATTTCAACACTATATTAGGGAAAAGTATGTTGCATCCTTGAAATCTAACACTTTCGATGGCAACTCACCAGTGGCATCAAGAAAAACCCGATCAGCTTGCCAATAACTGGGACCAACTCTGAGCTGTTTGGTCCTATGATAGCTATAACACGAGGCTTGTAGTCGGTGTAGTTACAGGTGACATCCAGTTCTTCTGTCGATTCCTTTGTGAGAAGCTGGAGGACGGGCCTCATGACAACAGCTGGTTGCATGCAGGAGTCGTAACTCTCAAATCCCAGCGTGATTCCAGGGAGAAGATTCTCTTTCGCGTTGATCTCGTCCAAAGAGAACTTCATCGCCAATGCGAGGGACAAACCATATGTGCTAATGCTGCCAAAAATAGAAGGATAAAAAGTGATTTTAGAAACAAAGCATTTTCAGATTTTGTAGACTTCCTTCAAGATTTTACCTGTTGCACTCAAGATCATCAGGCTTCACCCGTTTGCTCAGTTCACTGGTCAGTTCGTTAATGGGGAAAAGTCCTCCTATCAGAATATCTCCAGGCGATTTAAAAAGATTAGTTGAGATGTTTCTGAACCACGATGGCTTCGCACTCAATCCAGACCCTAGAATGCCACAGAGCACCAGAAGTGTCCACTCCTTAGCCATCCTGGAGAGCGAACAATCCAGAAAGCGTGAAGAAGCACATCACTATATCATGGAAATTAATAAATGAAAGTGAAATAGCTGGACTGACCTCAGTGGAAGTATTGCTTAGGCTCTTCTTGTTTTGATGTGTTGCAATTGCCTTAGTGGCGGGTGATTATGATGGTTTGACGGTCAACCGACAACACGTAAATGAGAGAAACGCCCCACCCCATGCTTTGTAGCTTTCATGTGCTTTACATGTAAATTAAGGGTCTACATCAAGTTTCATTCCGGCTTCACATGGAAATGTTCTGGTCTCTCCTCAACGTTCAAGCACGCTGAGTAAAGCTCTCGTTCAGTGTGTCGTTGCTATTTTGTTAGCGTTGGTCTTTTCCACTATTAGTGCAAAGCTGTTTTCCAGCAAAGGTCAGAGTAGTTTTTATGCACTGGTTATAAAGTTATTCGGTAACACTTTATTTTAAGGTGTCCATAATACAGAGTAATTACCTAATTAAGTACTTAGTAGTAGCCGTTGTACTTACATGAAACAAAATGTACTTACCATGTAACTAAGTTACAGCCTGTACTTACAGTTTGTAATTATGTAGATGTAATAGGCAGCTACTGTTACACATATGTAACAAACCGAGTCTGTTACACAGCTACTTATGTAACCAAAAGATTGTTACATACAGTATGTGTTGCAGACTTCATACAACAGTACACAGACATAAGCTACTTAAAATAGTGTATCAGGATTGTACTTAAGTGTACAAGTAGCTGTGTAACAGACTCGTTCTGTTACATATGTGTAACAGTAGCTGCCTATTACATCTACATAATTACAAACTGTAAAAAGTGGAAGTTGACTTAACTTAAAAAGATTGAGGAAACCAGTTGCCTTAAAATTATTAAGTACATAATAATAATAATAATAATAATAATAAAAAGTTAAGTGAACTTGACAATTCAATTAACTTTTAACTTCAATTAATTAAATTTTTACGGCAACGGGTTTCCTCAATTTTTTTAAGTTAAGTCAACTTATCACATTTTACAGTGTAAGTACAGGCTGTTCCATAACTTAGTTACATGGTAAGTACATTTTGTTTCATGTAAGTACAATGGCTACTACTAAGTACTTATCTAGGTAATTACTCTGTATTATGACACCTTAAAATAAAGTGTTACCAGTTATTCTTTTGTACATAAAACATAGGAGTCAATGAAAATTTGTATTGTTCTTAAACAGGTGTGATTTCTCAGTCACAGTACTTGTTCAGAAACACTTTGTGTCAAGCAGTTACAGAACACAAGCACAGAAAACAGGTCCGATTCAAAATATTTGTCTGGAAAAACATGAGTGTTGAACAAACAATGGAAATGAGGCAGCAGCTTGCACAATGCATTTGTACAGAAATGCTGGGAATTTCCATAGTTTTTGTTTGTGGCTTTGATTCAAAGTGCTTCATGACGGATGCTGGCCCATGAATGAATGATAGCGAATTAAACATTGAAAGACGTCACCATGGACCTTTGGCACAAATATGCACAGCAAGAGCTAACAAAATATTTATGTAAGTTTTCAAATGATTTATTATTATTATTATTTATTATGATTTATTATTTATTATACAACACATTTTTAAAAATGAATGTTTTTAAGATTTATTTCTAAACACCTATCAGAGATGTAGAATTGATTTTGTGACCTAAAACTTATTAGGATGTTATCGAATATTCCAATATCCATTTGCAAGTTATGTGAAGTCACGTACATACTCTGCTTAATACTGTGGGTGCCTAATGGATTTGCATAAATGTAACATCAGATGTATAATGTCAAAACTGTCGGTCAGATATTTGCATGAAATTTTGACTGTTGTTAAAATGAATTCCAGCCACAGCCACATGTTTACAAGCGCTTTGCATACATGTGGATCTTTTTTGTTAATCTCACTCAGATTATTGTGGTTGAATGGATAAAAATCCAGACGATAAACAGATTAATTATTATTAGCACAGTGTAAATACATGAACAGGGCTAAATTCAGCTGTCAAGTGCATTATGAATGACATAAATAAAAAATTAATTGCAGCTTGATTTGACGTTTTAAAACATTTTGGACACATTTTTTCAGCTGATTTATCCTGGCAACCTTAATCATATCTCATGTCACTAACCAGCAGAGGGCAAAATTATGCTTTAATTAGTAACCAAGGTCTTCCCTAGTAAAAGAGTAAAGAATTCTTCGTAGTGCCTTTCTGGACATCTTGATGTCAACCGGTAAAGACACACGATTATCTATCCCACTTTTAATCTGCCTTGAAGTTTATTGCAACCTTTGATCTTTTACTTTTGCTTTCTCTCTCTTCTTTTAGTTTGCACGTATTGCTTTCTTTTTTTTAGAAAAGAGCAGAAGGTCTTTGACTGGAGCACATGATATAAAACAAGTTTCCAGATTTTGGCTTTGATGTTCAGATGTGGATATCAGCATAGGGGCGTTTGTATGTTGCCCAGCTGCAAAAGAAGCTGCATGTTCGGACGGCCTTCCTCGAGTGCACTGGGTGTGTTTTTGTGTCTGCGTAGGTGGATCTTCCACCTTCCCTCTTCCTGTATGTGTAGGTGTGGATGAGCAGGTGTGTGCGTAGGTGTGGATTTGAGTGAGTTATGACGAAGCTGCACATTTGGACTTTGTTTTATGCTCTGAGGCTGCATTAAATATGCAGGTTTAGAGTTGATTCATTAAATCTGCCACTGAAATTTATTTTTTTTTTTCCTCGACAAGCTATGTACTCATTGAAAGGAGGATAATATCTTGGCGTCTACTGTAGCTACACCAGCTTGGACTGTGGAAGCTGTTGAGTGACTTACAGCACACTTCAAATCTACACTTAAAACGTCTGTTATACTGTTAGCAAAAAAAAAAAAAAAGAAAAAAGAAAGGTATCTTTAGTGGCACAACAGCTTGCTATTGCAGTAAAAATCTCTAAAAGGTGCATAGTAGTACTAATTTGCATCATTTAGGAGTAGATAAAGCATGTAAAACAGTTTCTTACTGTGGCAATAACCTGAAATGTACACTTTTATACTTCATAAACCAGGTGCTTATAAGCTTATAAGCAATAATTCACATAATTTATGGGTAGATGAAGCATGTCTCACAGTTCTTTTCAATTGGAGATATGCAATAGGAAAGTAAATTTTAGTTCACCAAAATACTTTTTCAAAATAGGCACTTTTAGTGGTGCAGCAGCTTGTTATTGTGGCAATAATCTGAAAGGTTTGCTTTTGTACATCATATACTACTAAAAGGTGCTTATTAATTTGCATAATTTATGGATAGATAAAGCATGTGTCTAGCCTCAAATATCCTCTCAATAGGAAATATGTAAACTTAGGAAAGTACATTTTAGCTCATTAAAATGTTTTTGCAAAATTTGGTACCTTCAGTGATACAACAGTTTGTTACAGAGGCAATAATACGGAATTCATATTTGTGTACCTTTTATATACCACTAAATGTGCATATTAGTACTAATCTGCATCATTTATGGGTAGATAAAGCATGTATCTGATTTCAAACTTTTGTAATTGGAAATATGGGAACATATGAAGTCAAATTTTAGCTTGTCAAAATGTTGTCACAAAAATGATTCCTATAGTGGTAGTCTTGTTATTGTGGCAATAATCTGCAAGGTATTTGTACCTAAATACCACTAAAAGGTGCGTATTAGTACTATTTTAAATAAATACTACTTATTTGCAAAATTTAGGGGGAAGTTAAAGCATTATCTGGCCTCAGACTTCTTTTCAATAGGACATACGTCAACCCAGGAAAGTACATTTAGTTTGTCAAAACATTTTCATGCTTGTCATGCTTTTAAGTGCTTTTGGTGGTACATAGTAACCCTTTGCAGGGTTTGCATGCAACATTTTGCAACACTAGATCTTTTCTGGACTTTATCATTTGGAATGATAAAAAAAGTTTCCAACATTGCGAAATCATGCATTTACTGTGGTATGAACTTTGAAGGATTATGTATATTTTGTGCACAAATCATTTAGCCCACACATAAGCACTGACCTTTCACATACCATCCTGTACCACACACTTGTTTCTCTACAGGGAACCACTAGGTGGCAGGACCGTGTCTGCCAAACAGCATGGGTTGAGGATGCACCTTAGCATGCGTCCTGATGTGCCCTGCTTGCACAATGTTCCAGAGTATCATTAACGAAGTGGTTAATGACCGCAACAGCATGCTGTTTCTGTTTGTTCCAATAAACAAACCGAAATACACAAATAAAGGATATTGCAAGTTTTCTTTTTTTATTAGCTGAATATATGAATCTAATTCCTAATTAGGAAAACAGCAATAGAGCAGATGGATCTAGTGATATGCACAGAGAGGGCAAAAGAGACATGCGTGGGTGGAAGCCGATGGCCTCGGGGCCGTACAAGGGTACACTGTGTAGCCAGAGCATGTTTGGACAGCTGATATCATGCGTTGAATATACCTGCTTTCAGGGAACAGAGATGTGACCGGTTATTAGTCTGCTTGTCCTATCAGCAGATAATTACTCTGTCAACATCATGTGTGTTTGGTTTGCTCGGTGTCTAGTTTACGCCTGAGATTTTACAGCTTGCGTAAGAATGTTCCGCTGCCACTATTGCTCAGGTCTGCGGCTTGTTGTTTTGCCTAGGATTGAATTTACAGTGAAGAACGGATGCGTGATGTAACTTTATCCAAAAAGCATCAGTTTGCAAATGTCAGAAAAGGTGCATGGTCGCAGTATAGAGTGTGTGAGTGTTTCAGAGAGTGTTGAAAGCTAGTGCTGTGATCTCCTAGAATGCTGTTCTAGCCTGATTCCCTGGGGACTCACTGCTTTGTTCTGCTGGACTTCCATTTGTGTTGCATCCAAAACCCCCCGCTCCCACCAGACCCCTCATGTTCCTCTCTCTCCCCACGCCGTGAATGGTTGGATGAGTCCAGCTCTAATCTCCATCAGCGGACCCAGAGAACACTGGGCCCGTTGTCAACACGCTGGCTAGATCCACCACAGTCGTTGACAAATTATTAACTAGACGCTCGTTCTCTGCCTCGCTTGATCCTTGCTTTGCTCTTTTTCCCACTTTCTCTGAAAATCCTGCTCCCTCAACATGCTCCTTTGTCTTCATATACTCCTAATAATAAGACAAAAAATGATGCTCTGCAGTATGTTTGCCAGATGTTTTTTTTTTAGAAGAATGAGTATGTCTTGTGTTTGGGAATACTGGTCGAGTGTTTTTCGAGGTTTTGTTTTACTTATGTTACTTGCCATATGTAAATGGAATACACACGCACGCACTCATGCACACACACACACACACACACACACACACACACACGTATAGATAGCTAGATATAGACATATGAACAACAATTTTTTTATGTTAATTTAGAAACATACTTTAGTTCATTCATTCATGATCATTTATAATTACGTATCCTCATTTCTACACCATTGCAAATTGTAAATGTTGAAAAGCTATTAATATATGTAGAAATTAACATTAATAAATGAATTACCACGCTTAATAAATGCTTTATTGTTCATTGTTTGATACCTAATACATTACCTAATGTACAAAACTGCTAAAGTGTTACTACTACTTTATACTTTACTATTCTCTGCACATTAAACTGGAATGGGAAAAAAAAAGTATTTTATATTGAGTGAAATTGTGCACAGCACCTTTAAGGAAAAGTACCAGTATGATTGCAACTGCAGCAATTGCATCACCTGCAGGGATTGAGATAAGATAGCAAAGTGCAAATAAGAACGCAGAGTTATTATGGTTATAGGATGTGCAAAATGCTTGTTTATGAAGGTCAGTGTCGTAAGTTTTGTTTTGACAGTCCAAATGTTACGAGTTAGCCTGTTATAGTTTTATATGATGGTGTCTGTTTTTATGCAAGTCAGTGATTTTATCTGAAGTCAATCATTTTATTGGCAGTATGCATTTGGGTATCTGGTATCCTAACCTGTAATAAAAAAAATAGTTTTTGTTTTGTGTTATGAGTGGATTAATGATGGTTTTGAATGTTGGTTAAGCCTGCCACCCGCAGTTAAAACACATACGACTCATCCTCGTTTCCTGTTGTCCCCCTTTATCTACACTTGTCCGACCTGTTCTTCTGGTTCCCATGGGCTGTGTGTAACTGTATGCACTTTGTGAATGTGTGTGACACATGCACACATGCATAGTTATGGGCACAAACATAAATAAACACTGCTTATGTTGTAGGAAATTTTCACCAATCACATGCTCACAAACCTGTCACATTTCAAATACAAACTCCGTAATTAAAGTCTAACTAATTAAAGCTTAATAGAATGAGGAGGTATAGAAAACAAAACAAGCCAAATAAAAAAAAATAAAAAAATCCTAATTCTTTAGCACATCATAAAAACCCAAGTGCAGGGTTAACAAATATAAGATAGTCCAGGTTGGCACAAAATAATTGGCTGACCCTTTCTACATCAGACCAAACAGAATGCCTACATCTTTAATCTCTTCAAAATCAACCATGTTTTGTACATATAAAGTGTTTTTGAAGACAGAGAGATAAAGCGAAAGTGAGGACTGAAGAGGGTTCCCGCTCTGTGTTATAATTATACAGCATTTCATCGGTTCTAGAAGAGCTCAGAATTGAACACCCAATTGTCACCTACAAATATAGAAACGTGCATTCTAACCCTGCAACAAGAATAGGTGCTGCTTACAGACACACGCTCAAACACGCACATATACGTATAATCCTCTCTGAGCTTCCCGTTTGGCACGCACACTTGAATGAATGCAGCACTGCTCATTTAATTTAGTTTTCAGATGTAATGAAGCATAAATTATGAGCTGTCGTAATGTAATTCAGCTGCTCCTTACTGTAAAATAGTAAATCATTAGGCTCCTCCACCACCATTAGAGACCTCCAGCAACTTCCATTATAGTTACAGATTACAGTCTGTGAATCCTCTACAGCTATTGTTCCGGAACGGTGATTGTTGCAGTTCTTCAAATTTAGATTCTGTGATTTTCTGTAGAAGTTTATTATGAAAGAATGGCCTTTTAAGTGTTTGTTTATGTAACAAAAGTTTAAGGGCAGCTTTTTTGTAAAGGACTTATTTTTTCCATAGCTAAAACAGTAGAACATGGCACTATAGCAACAACAAAGTCATGGGTTCGATCCTCAGGGAATGCAGAAAAAATGTGATAACACTTTAGAATAGGGACCAATTCTCACTATTAACTAGTTGCTTATTAGCATACCTATTATTAGCATATTGGCTGTTTATTAGCACTTACAAAACACATTTTCCACATGATCATATTCTATATCCTACCCAATACCAATACTCAACAACCATCTCACTAACTATTAATAAGCATCAAATTAGGAGTTTATTGAGGCAAAATCCTTAGTTAATGGTTTGTTAATGGCGAGAATCTGACCTTAAAATAAAGTGTGACCAAAAATGTATATCTTGACTGCAATGTAAGTCACTTTGGATAAAAGTGTCTGCCACATGCATAAATGTATAAATATCTGACTGCTTGTTTCTAATAAGAAAGACTAGGCTATATTTTTGTGTCAAACTGTCCTGTTCTCAACTCTCTGGTTGTTTGGTTTACATGTACAGGTGCATCTCAATAAATTAGAATGTCGTGGAAAAGTTCATTTATTTCAGTAATTCAACTCAAATTGTGAAACTCGTGTATTAAATAAATTCAATGCACACAGACTGAAGTAGTTTAAGTCTTTGGTTCTTTTAATTGTGATGATTGTGGCTCAACAAATTAGAATACTTTATAAGACCAATAAAAACAAAAATTGCGTTCAAAGTACACATTTACATTTGATTAGTTTTTGCTTTTTGGAATTGAACTCATGACCCTGATGTTGCTTGCACCATGCTTTACTGTTTGAGCTACAGGAAAGCCCAGTCTCTAGATACGGCTTGACTTCTTCCATCATTAGTCTGTGGGATGTTTTCACCAATAATAGCAATAGCTCATCTCTATTGGTTTGTTTCATATCTGTAGCACAACCAGTGCGGTTACAAAGTTTAACTTAGGTTTAAGGGTTTATTGCAATAATGATAGTGATGCTTTCCTTTCATAAGCAGAATCTGAAGAAATATTTCTCGCCATTTGTTTACAATCATTCAAATTAGTTCCCAAAACCTAGTAAAGACTTGAGAGGCATATTAAGGGTTAAAACAAGAAGCACAAATGACCTCTGCAGGCTAGTGTTCAACATAATTGCATAGACCTCCACAGGTAGTTATTCTTGGAAATTTCTGGCACGAAACACCCCTGTCATTTAAAGCTCAGGTAAACTGGAGCAGCCTATGGGTAAACAGGGGTGAAAACATTCTAGGTTAATTGACAACTGTACGAACCCCTGTGTTGTAGCCACAGGCTGAAGCCAAAGGGAGCGTGTGTGTGCATGTGTAAGTGCAATTATCAGGCTTATGTAAGAGCATAAGTGGCCCAGGAGCGGTCAGGCATGCAAGCCTTTCCCTGTCCTTTTCTAGATCAGTGGTCCATGCGGGACATTAATGCATAGAATTCAATTAGAGAGTGTTGAGGATCTTTCCAGTCTAGAAGATACTCATACTTAAAAACAGCAACATCACTGAGTTTAAAGTTGGAAATGCATTGCATACTAGTTGGAAAAAGTGATTTGTAACTGCCGCTACTTTTAGTTACATCAAACGTGTTTATGTTTTTCCTTCCTCTTTTCATCTCTCATTTCATCCCCTCTTTCTTAATAAATAAGATGATTGAATAATCCCACCTGTTGAGACTCATTCTCACCCCTTGTGACTCACGTATCCACTTTTCCCAGATTCCCACCTGCAGTCTGAAAATGTTGTGTTTTTTTATGTGGAGCTTTTTTTAGTTGCTTTTTCGCCGCAGGCTTTTTAAGCTTCTTGGCGCAGGTCTGGATTTGATTTTGCCACTGTCCTGTTCATTCAAGGCAGGCTGATATTACCTGACTGGTCGTGAGTCACAAGACCCTCTATGCCTCATACGTTCTCAGAAGTCTTCAATAGAATGAAGGGATTTTAATTATACTCCAGGTGAGCTGTTAGTCATCTGTCAGATGTGTAGGCGCATCCTGTATGACAGAAGGGAGAATAATATTCTCATTTTAAAGGAAAAAATAATTGTAGGATAAGAGTGGGTGTGATTTTGTGCTACCGTCTGACTTTACGAGACTGTGAAACTCCTGTCATCGAGATCACGCTATTAGAAATAGAACATTCATTAAATGTGTGATTTTATTACAGGGCTAATTTCAGTGCAAAGATAGCCTGGAGTTGAAATTATAATGAAGGAAGAATGTTGCAAGAACAATTTATAGTTGGTACACTTAAAGGATTAGAAAATTGCCATCATTTACATGTCATTACATGTCAACATGTCATCGCAAAATTGTATTACTTTCTTTCTTCTGTGGAACATAAAAGAAGATTTTGAGAAATGTCTCAGTGGTTTTGTTGTCCATACAATGGAAATCCAATGCAGTGGTGTTTGGCTCCCAACTTTCTTCAAAATATCTTCTTATGTAGTCTGTGAAAGAAAAAATGTGTAAGGCTTGGAACCACATGAAGACGACTAAATGATGACGCTTGTTTTGGGTGGACGGTCCCTTAAATACAGGTCATTCTCAGTGAAATCCTCTACGGGATGACTTTAATACCTCAATTGTATCTCCTAGACGTTCTTCTATTATAAAAAAGACTACAGTAATCTCATCTAAAGCCTTCTCTAAGTCTTCTCTAAAGTTTCAGACGAGGCCCACACAAATTCTTATCGGATTTGTCAAGATTTCAGTGTGAACTGAAAATTTATCATCAAATTTTTCTTAAATAAATCAGTCTGAGCTATGCTAGCCCTGTTAAATTAAGCTATACATTGTTAAAAACAATTTTTCAAAGTTATAAATGAAACATTCAATAAAACAAAGATTAGGCCTATCAGATGTTTTACAAGAAAACACTCTTTTAGTCTTTCTACTTTAAAATTTCATGTTCCGTTCATTGTTACATACAATTTCTTTGTAATTATTTGTGAAATTGACTAGTAATTTCTTAGTGAAAAATCTTTCAAAGTAAATCTACACCTATTGTGCATCAATAATTGTCTCAGTTGTCTGTTTTATTCGTCATAAGTTATTTTAGAAGAAATATGAGAAGTTTTAGACTGAGGACTCCTAAGCAAAGAAAGAACTGAGCAACAGAACATTTTCCACTAGACTGCCATTAAAACTGTAGTCAGACAAAGGTAAAGAACACCCATTTCACTTTATTTCACTCTATAATTAAGAGCAGCACAGCAGCAGCGGAGACGTCTTCCCTTGTTTTAATTATTTTCAGCGATGTGGTGCCAAGGGCAGCTGAAAGCAATCAGACAGAAAGTGACAGTTTAGCTGATAATGACATACAACCCGGATTCTGGAAATGTTGGGATGTTTTTTAAATTTGAATAAAATGAAAACTAAAAGACTTTCAAATCACATGAGCCAATATTTTATTCACAATAGAACATAACTTTACAAATGTTTAAATGGAGAAATTTTACACTTTTGTCCACTAAATGAACTCATCTCAAATTTGATGCCTGCTACAGGTCTCAAAAAGTCATCACGGGGGCTGAAAAAGCAAGAAATTTTGAAATGATTCAGCTGGGAGAACATCTAGCAACTAATTAAGTTAACTGACATCAGGTCTGTAACATGATTAGCTATAAAAGGGATGTCTTAGAGAGGCAGAGTCTCTCAGAAGTAAAGATGGGCAGAGGCTCTCCAATCTGAGAAAAAGTGGGTAAAAAGATTATGGAATACTTTAAAAACAACGTTCCTCAACGTCAAATTGCAAAGGCTTTGCAAATCTCATCATCTACAGTACATAACATCATCAGAAGATTCAGAGAAACTGGAGAAATCTCTGTGAGTAAGGGACAAGGCCGAAGACCTTTGATGTATGCCCGTGGTCTTCAGGCCCTCAGACAATTGACATTACTAAATGGGCCCAGGAATACTTACAGAAGCCACTGTCGGTAAACACAATCACCCGTGCCATCTGCAGATGCCAACTAAATCTCTATCATGCAAAAAGGAAGCCATATGTGAACATGGTCCAGAAGAGCCGTCGTGTCCTGTGGGCCAAGGCTTATTTAAAATGGACTGTTTCAAAGTGGAAAAGTGTTCTATGGTCAGACGAGTCCAAATTTGACATTCTTGTTGGAAATCATGGACGCCGTATCCTCCGGGCTAAAGAGGAGAGTGACCTCCAGCGTGTTATCAGCGTTCAGTTCAAAAGCCAGCATCTCTGATGGTATGGGGGTGCATAAGTGCATACGGTATGGGTAGCTTGCATGTTTTGGAAGACACTATGAATGCTGAAAGGCATATAAAGGTTTTAGAGCAACATATGCTCCCCTCCAGACGACGTGTATTTCAGGGAAGGCCTTGTGTATTTCAGCAGGACAATGCAAAACCACATACTGCAGCTATTACAACAGTATGGCTTCGTAGTAGAAGAGTCCGGGTACTGAATTGGCCCGCCTACAGTGCAGATCTTTCACCTATAGAGAACATTTGGCACATCATTAAACAAAAAATACGTCAAAGACGACCACAAACTCTTCAGCAGCTGGAAACCTATATCAGGCAAGAATGGGACCAAATTCCAACACCAAAACTCCAGAAACTCATAACCTCGATGTCCAGATGTCTTCAAACTGTTTTGAAAAGAAGAGGAGATGCTACAACATGATGCTACAACATGCCAAGTATTTTGAGAACTGAGAGCTCATTTTGTGCATAAAATTATAAAATTTCTCAGTTTAAACATTTGTTATGTTATCTATGTTCTATTGTGAATAAAATATTGGCTCATGTGACATTTTAATCAAATTTAAAAAAACGTTCCAACGTTTCCGGAATTCGGGTTGTAAAAAACGCTTCCAAATAGGACTAAAATGGGGTTTGTCGCGTGATGATTCTCGCAATGGTAATGTAACATTAAATACTGTGATTTGAAAAGGTGGAGGAGGTGATAAGAATCTGATTTGCCTGCTGTCATGAGGCAAGATTTTGATTTGTAACTGGTTTTTTTTCTGTCTGTATACTGTATGTAAAAATATGAATGGGTTGATTTCAGATGGGGATGATATCATCAAACATTTCAAACAAGCTAGCTGGGCACGCTTCGCAAACAATAGTCCATCTCCTCCAGTATGCCTCCCTTCACTTTGTAGTGCCTGATGACTCAATCAGTTCTTTTGACTCTCAAGGCGGTTTACGTCACAATGGCCATCTTACAGGAAATTCCACATGACTTGAGTGCTGATCACAATAGCACTCAATGTCACTTCACAGATTGATGGTGATCTGATGATCATTTGCTCTACTAAGGCAAATAATCAATGGCCGTGGCCTCAGTTTAAAAGAGCTGTTGGAAAGCTAAGATATGCAAACAGCTGCGCTTGTGTTGATGAACAGTACCAGAGCAGACGTGTATTTGAGCTGGGTGGTATATACTGTGCAAAATTAGAAATAAATCAGTTTTTGTTCAATCTTAACGTTTATATTTGATTGGGCAGGACGTTTTCATGTTATTTACACCAAAAAATGAAAAATTTCACATTTATTGTCACAGGTGACTGTATGTAAGTTATCTGACAACTTTAAGAGTGTTTTGTTTCTGTTCATATATTCATTTTAGAGCCTTTTTTGATTCACGTGTTGCATAATTTAACCTTTTCATTTTTTTAGCAATGCGGGCATAAATTTTTACACACCAAACATTTTCAGTTGACTTCAGTTCACTATTTTATAATATTGATTGTTACCGTAATATAAAATTACTACTTGGTCATAGCTTCCATTTGTTCCTCTATGTGTGTTTAGGTAATAGCAGAGGTTTGCGTGTGAAGGAGTGAGCCGACTGTCAGTCTGAAACTAAAATAAGCAGGAGGATGTTACAGGTGCGTCCCTCTACTTTCAAAACACCTGTACCTGAGTCAGTCAGAGTTAATCACACCTCTGCTGAAGCCACGCCCACCGCTCCGAGCAACCTCAAGGAGACAGGAGACAGACTTCAAACGCACACACATACATGTGAAAGACACATACCCAGCGAAAAGGAAAACGAGTTATGTTTGTAAGAGACAGGAAATGTAATCCTTCAAATATGTAGTCCTGAAGAGAAAGGGTTAATGAGAAATCGCAATAAGGTCATTTAAGGTTCAGCGTGGATCTAATTCACATCCTGTTTGTATTTGTCAGCTTCATGTGTGTCAGTATTTTTGCATGCGTTTGTGATTAAACCGATTTTTCAACTTACAAATTAAGCTGTTTGCCTGAATCACTGAGCTCGACATAACTAAACTACTCCGGAGATGCCGTTCTAGGAAATACTACATCTTGGAGTCAATGAATAAAGAGTTTGTGTCTTTGAAATGCTGCAAAGAGCCTGATTCATTGCATGCCAAGAAAGCTTGTCATCTATAAAATCTATAAATGATCCAGACTGCTATCCAATTAGCTCTGTATGTCAACTGTTGACCCACTTGTGGCTTTTTATTTCTTCTAGTTTTTACAACAATGTTGATACTTCACTCAAACATAACTAAAACTCCATCAATCTCACGAGTCAAGATGGAGCAGCCTCTGATCAATACAACGTTGCTCTTTGTCAGTTAGAAAGCAGATTTAGTTTTAAACGATGATGCTAAACAGAATTGAACATGTTTCTAGGCGCATATGTTTGAAATTATGGCCCTTGGGATTTGGCCACCTTCTCTGTGTTGCCTGTTGATAATCAGTCTGGAAAACTTACTGGAAACCGCTTGTCCTGAGATGCACTTCAGATCTCTGTTCTGTCGCACATTAGCAATAGTATATGACTCATGTGGATTCCATTGGCTTTAGTGTGCAACCATTGGCTCCCCCTAATCCAGACTTGAAGGTGATTGGATGATAGAGGGGGGCTCTCAGTCTGAGGGTGGCCTTTCCCAGCAGATATTACGATGTGCCGTGTTGACAAACGCTTCCTCTGAGACAACGATATGGATTCCAAATCTCTAGGATGTCTAAGATTAAAGGGATAGTTCAACAACAAAAAAAAAAAAACATTTTGTCATCATTTACTCACCCTCATGCCATTCCAAATCTGTATGACATTCTTCTGTGGAACACAAAAGAAGATATTAACAAAAATGTAACATAAAGAAATCACCCAAAAAACTCGAAAAAAAATGTGAAAAAGTCTAAAAAGCCACAATAATTCAGAAAATACAAAGCCTGTACTCTATGCAAGTGAAAAAAAAGCAATTACGATATAAAAATCAGCTTTACTGAGGAATGGCAAACATTTCGGTCACAAAACGACCTACTTCAGTGCCTAAATTAAATATTTGAAAAATGTAACATACAATTAAAGTCATGATGACATGTGGGTGAGTAAATGATTAGAGTTTTTTTTTTTTCGGGTGACTATCACTTTAACAGAACCACTTACGGCGTAGATATATTCAAGGTATATATAAAAGATGCCTCGTTAGCGGCTGTTTCTATGGGCTGCTGCTATACGTAAGTCGTCGGCCATATTGGAACGGTCAAAGCCAGTTTATGGACACTGGAGAGCAAGTGGACTGTGTGTCTGCTAATGAATATCTATTAATATGAATATCTGTGGATGTTTATATCTGCAAAAGACTTGATTTTGCTAAAGTAACATAATGCAACAAGATGAAGTTGTTAGTTAACACAACATTTAAAAGTTAGCCTACCACATTTTGAAAACTGGTAATAATGAGTTAATATGTATAAAAACTGAAACCTACATATTCTCACCTGTGAAAGTTTATCTGATTTCTTTGGGAATTTAAATCTTGGCAGATTTTACAACTAGAGGCTGTGCAACATTGAGGCATCTTGGAAAACTCATTGATTTTTATTGTGAGTGGCGACACTACGAACGTTCCAAGATGGTAGATGCGTCAACTTCTATGTATACGTAGCTATGGCTTAGTGGCCCAAATAAAAAAATAAAAAACTGTCTCTGTTCCAGTTAAAAAAAATAATATTAAATAAATTGATTTATTTTTATTATATATTTTCAATAATTTTTTATTTTATTTTATTTTATTTATTTATTTTTTTTATTTTTTTTTTACCTTGAGAGCATTTTTGACACACCATGTCATCCGTGTTAAATATTTCAGTTTAATCAGTGTATTTAAATACATTGCCTGTTTAAAAAGAATGTTTAAATGATTTTGGCTGATTGCTTAGAAACATATTTGCATAGTCTCCTTTACATGATTTTGTGTGGCCAGGAGATGTAGTTACATAGGTGTTTTATTTTCTTTTCTTTTTCTTTTGACGCACCGTGTCATCTGACAAGTTAATTTAAATACATTGTCAATTTGATCAATATGGCCTGATGTCTGATTGATGTCTGAAGTCTGATTGCTTATAAAAGTAATCAACTTGATTTTAGACTCTTATACACTCTAGTTTAATGCGTAGAGGATTTTTGTTCGCTAACCCTAAACATGACTAACAGTAATAGTGATGCATGTCCTAGCAAACCCCACTAATTACAGCAGCAAGAGTGTATGTTTCAGGATAGTGGTCTAATTTGCTGCTTGACTCCAGTGGAATGTGACTGCTGACTCAATGTGTCTGTCAGTATGTGTAGATTAACACATACACTCCCCCCCTTAATGGGGGTCACTTGTTGCCTTATGTCAGATTTCCGGTAACCGTTTCGAGATTTCGGGAAGTGGGTCTTCAACTTTTCTCATCAGCGTCCTGTTTAGTGCCGCCAAACACTGAATTAGAGCATCAGTCTAAACACTGAGTCATTGCGTGGAGTAGTATGTAAGGTCTAGCACCCTCCCCGTCATGTTTATCTTAAAATGAGCCTTCTTTTCTTGTCATTGTTTATTTTGTGTTCCAGAGTGGCAAAGGCTGGAAACGATGACATAAACAGTACCCAAGTGGCCCATTCAAAGCGAGCGAGCGAGAGAGACGTGCTATACTAATGCACCACACCCTCGTGTGTCCGTTTGCAAGAGTGCTTGTAACACTGTGTACTTCCATGTGTTTGTGTCTGGATTACCTGGGCTCACCAGGCCTCTTGTCTTTTAGCGTGCTGTCAAAACAAACAGCTGTGGACAAAAGCAGCGGCTGTCGGTCTTCTCCTCCCTGGTCTTGGCTTTCATGCTCCACCTTGAAAAACTCAGAACCGGCTCATCTGCTGAGTTCTGGGGAAACCCTTCATCTCTGCATTGAGCCCATTAGGGAGCTCCTCCTTGTCACATTGTAAGTCTGGATTGCACTGCTAAAAAATATGAATGAGCCACCTCAGAATGGTTACACCTCAGTGACAAATGCAGAAGATATGACTGAACGCCACATTGATGTATTCTTTGATTTGTGGACATGTCAGAGTGACAGAGCAGATACTTGAAGTCAGGACATAAATGCTTCATCAATGCTGTTGAAATGCTCAATCCAAAATGTGATTTGATTGAACAGGTTATGTTTTCATTATTACAATACCTTTGTTTCCATCCATTTAACACAATTTGGCCTTTTTACTCATGTGTTTGAGTTTTAAAAGTTTCAAATTGACTGTCTATACCAGTAATTGAAATTCAAAGTGGTTGAAAAGGTGTGAGTGCAGATTGTAACTTAAAAAATTAACAAGGAAGCAGTTGACCCTTCGCCGGGAGTTTAATTGACAGACGATCTGACCAATCATAATGCTGAATCTGCCATTTTGTCCGCCAAACAAACCAGAGAGGAGAGTAGATTAACTTCGGTGGACTTGAACTTGAAAAATTGTGTGTATTGGCATCTTTATGCAGTTGAAACAAGGTACCATCTGATGTTCATTCAAGTTTATTTCATGCTATAGCTAGTAAAGAGGAAGAGATGATTGCATTGTTCTGTGTAGATCCTACCCTCTTGGATGCCACGATTGGTTGATTATGTACAATGCCTGCACACTATTGGTCAAACAACTTTTTGTTCTTCGAGGCCAAAACCTGGATATTTTAGTCAATTTAGAAATTCCAGCCAGAACATGTTCAGAAAAAAATAAGTATGGTCACCCTAAGCACCATTCTACAAAAATATGTGACAAATGAATTCTGTAATTGACCAATCAGAATCAAGTATTCCAAACAGATGTGTAACATGCAAAAATATAGCACATTTATCATGTCTGCAATGCGAGAGACTTGCTTTTGCTACTCAGCAGAAATGTTGTTCACAAAAAGCTGCACTTTTAACACGCTTTCTCTCTCTCTCTCTCTCTCTCTCACACACACACACAGAGCACATCCCCGTGGAAGAATGCCAAGAGGTTTTTAGGAATGTGACCTCTTGACCCTTGAAGCCTGCCTGGAGATGTCCACATGGACAGTAGGGAGACGAAATGGGTGATAGAAAATGGCACGGTAACAGGAAACTTTCAATAATAGTTATTCAGTATACTGTTACCTTCACGAGGAGTGACACAGATTCTAGTTTTAGGTTGCAGGAAGGGTACATCTTGTTCGTCGCTCATCAGATCCTTGCAGTCGCACATTTTTTTGTTGCTGTCATAAATCCTGACTTTCCAGTTTGACCATTTCTTTCTTTTTTTTTCCCTCTGACTCTCTTTCTATCTATCTCTCTTTTGGCAACATTAAAACATGCCATGACCTTGATTCTGACACATGGAGAGAAATGGCCTGGAAAAGAAGGGCTTAATCCATTAAAATAGGAGTGGATAATAGCATAAACACACATTTGAAATCACAAATGCTGATACAAGGAGCCACTTAAATGTGTAAACCTACAACGAACACATACAGCACAGAAGACGCATGCAAACACACCCACCCAAAGAGATACACATGTACACACACACACACACACACACACACGTTTAGAGGTTAACACACTTTACAGAATAAGAACTTGCAACACACAAAGCTAAATATTAACTGCTCCACAAATATTACAGGAAGAAAACTCATTGAAGCACAGACTCAGAGACATAATTTTTTTTAACGCTAATAAACTTGGTGATAAATTAGCCAAGAATCAGAGCGTGATAATTCACCTCTAGTACGGACAGATTTGCCAGCCAAACATACACCATTGAATGTCTTGGCTATATGTGGTGTGTTGGTGACAGAGACAGTATTGGCTGAGTTATGTAGAGCAGCCATGATATTTGGTGTATTGCAATTGATAACTATTCTGCGAAAACCATTTTGGCAACAACAGCCAAGGTTCAATCAAACCTCACCCACAGCGACAGGGGAAAGGACACTGACATATCTGACAGAGCTGGTTCTGCAAGTGCACAAGGACAAGCCTCTAGAATTGCCCTTAGCTTCCGAAGCTTGAGATTTATGCACATTCTTACTGTGCTGTTGAAAACACATCTATTACAGAAGTGCAATGCATGTATTTATTTATTTATTTATTTTTTAGCAATTTTGTCTTAAAGTTAGGTTGATAAAGGCACAGTTAGTTAAAATTATGAATGTCAGGATGTCTTTCATTATTATTTAGGAATATGCATTTTAGTACTTTAGTCTTTAAGTTAGGGTTAAAGATAAATATGGAAGCACGTTTCCGCCATTGAATAAAAAATAAAAAAGGTAATTGTGACATTTATTTCACAGTTCTGACTTTTTTTCTCTGAATCATGAGGAAAAAAACAAACAAAAAAAACTTGCAATTGTAATAACAGGTTTTTTTTCTTGCACACTTTATCTTGCAATTCTGACTTCTTTTAATAAGAATTGTGAGGCATAAACTCGCAACTGCAAGTTATAAAGGCCATTTCTGAGGAATTATTTTTTTATTTACTTACAATTGTCAGATTATATCTCACAATTCTGACTTTATAACTTGCAATTGCATGTTATAAAGTCAGAATTGCAAGATTTAAACTAAAAAAATTCTCAAATTCCCAATTCTCACTATTAACTCACTCTTAACTACGATTTTGCCTCAGTAAATTCTTAATTACTGCTTATTAATAGTTAGTAAGGTAGATGTTAAGTTTAGGTATTGGTTTAGGGATGTAGAATATGGCCATGCAGAATATTTGCTTTATAAGCACTAATAAACAGCCAATATGCTAGTAATATGCATGCTTATAAGCAACTAATTAATAGTGACAACTAATCCCATAACTAAAGTGTTCCCAAAAAGCCAGATTTGCGAGTTTATATCTCATGATTTTTACTTTATTTCTTAGAATTGCAAGTTTATATCACAATTCTGAGAAAAATGTCAGAAGTGCGAGTTTCTGTCAAACAAAAAAAGGCAGAATTGCAAGAAAAGTCACAATTGCTTTTTTTGCTTTTTTTTTTTTTTTTATTCAGTGGAAGAAACAAACTTCCATTCTCACCATCTCAATGAAAGAAATGCAGAATACTGTAATTAGTAATTGCATGACGCTATTTTCAAACCGCAGCTGACTTGACTAGAGTTCATTACTCATTTTTAACTCCAAAACTATTGAAATGTTCTATTAAATTGCAAAGAAAATACATTTGATCCATGGGTTCAGGATTATCTCCTGTGATTTGCGGTTGTCTTTTGATTTAAAGCTGCGGGTGACAATTGTACCTGGGCCAGACAGGCTGGTGCCAATGAGCCATAAAGCATATCTTTCTGATTGAATCAATGATGCACAATGGTTTAGCTAAGCGTCATAGCCGACATATTCCCTTTTGACATGCTAGATTTATACTGTTGCTCATGTTGGCAAACATATAATTGTGGCTACTTATGGCTATACTTATTATAGTCTGATGGATCTTTTTCCACCAGCCTATAATAAAACTTCTGAGGCTAACAAGTAAAGTATTTCCTAAATACAGAAGAAAAGCAATATTAAGATGTTTCTCCTAAGGCTAATTTTGACCAGCCCAACTGGGATATCACTTTTCAAGAGTCGTTTCCTTGAAAGCAGTTGAAAATAAGCAACATCTGCACATTGCATGACTGTAGTTCCCTGACTAAGCTGGGCGAATCGGGTGGGAGGGGGTTTAGGCAAACCATCTGAGTCATACTGTTTCCTCTAATACACCGGAAAAAGGGTCAGTGAGTAACGCTGGTCTCATCGAGCGGTTGAACAATGTGAACGATGTGAGGAATCCGACAGACGCAATCCCTTCCAGGACTATTATCTTAGCTCAGCCTGGGCTATTGAGTTCAGCTTCTAATGGATGACAACATCACTATGGAAACAAGTAAAACAAACAATGCGTGGGTTTTGCGTATAGATGAAACAGTAGACCCACAATTGCCATTCATAGCTGGGTTGATCAAAATAGCAGCTTCCTTAAGAACGGACAGCACACGTCTAAATAAAACCAGTAATCTTTTTGGAAGTTTACAGGTATGGTTGTTTGGCAATGGCTGTTCCAATTCTAAAGAAACGGGGTTTTTTTTGGTAATGTTTACATAAAGAATGTCAATACATAATTCGCAGCCGAATAAATCAATTGTTTGTACACTTTAATCTACAGGCAGACAGATGTATTCAGTGCCACAGTATGACTTTAATGCTCATGAATGTGTTTTTTCTGACCCTGCAGATTCAAAATGAGTCACAAGTGTCTCATCTTGAAATCCATTTTTCAATTAAATCAAATATTTGGCTTCCTTAGAAGGACACCAGTCACTTTTTTGGCTGCAGGCTAGACCAACCACAATGTTTGACAAATTCCAATTGACAAATTCAGTGTGACAGCCCAACCAATTAGCAGTGGCTTTCTGGAGAAAACCCCCTTCCCATCACAATGAGCAGTTCACCATCATTCATAGAAGTGCGCCTGTTATTTGTCTATTAGCTCTGTTAGGCAGCCCACGACTGACCCTCCCTCTGGCCAGACACATGTGTGTGTGTGTGTGCATTTGTGTTAACACAGTAGTGTTGGAGAAGCAACATTTATGCATTTGGCAGATGCTTTTATCTGAAGTGACCTGCATTGCATTTGAAGTATACATTTTATCAGTTCATGCATTTCTAGGAATTGAACCCATGCTGTGCTGTTTTAATTAAATGAATGCTTTGAAACTACTTTTCGAAGTTAAAATGAAAATTTATTCTAAATTTGCAATAAACTAAATGAACATTTCACTATTTAGTGAAATTCTTTTAAGGAAAGGCACTGACTTTGTCATAGACTGAGAAGACTTTAAAGGTGACATATCATGAAAATCTGACTTTTGTACCGCCATTGTGTTTCGCATATAATTCATAATAATGAGCCTTCAGCACTCAAGCACATGCATAAAGCTTGCCACATCGCACTGCAGAAATAATGATTATGAATGCTTCATGGAAAAACAGCAAGAAGACTACCTTAATATTACAATAATTCATTCATACATAATCTGAAAATATTTGTTTTCCATTTAAATTGGTTCATTTAAAAGTAGACATTTCGCTTTCATGTCTGCAAAGAGTTTCAGTTATTTTATTTATTTACTTATTCATTGACGTGCTCAACTTCACAGAGCTCTATAAAGCGCACCATTTGCTTTCATTATTTGACAAAAGCACAATGTTAGACCTTTTACAGATTTGAAAGATGTATTAGTCTAGGTTCACACTGCAGGCTAAATTGGCCCAAATCCGACTTTTTGCCCAAATGTGACCCATATCTGATTTTCTTATGACAGTCTGAACAGCACAAATCCGATTTTTTCAAATCAGGCCCAGGCCACTTTCATATGTGGTCCTAAATCGGATACATATCTGATGTTTTGCAATGTGACTTCAGTCTGAACGGCCATGTCGCATTTCATGCGATTTTTACGTAATTGAAGTGTGACAGACGTCACAATTCTGCGCTGGAGGAAATCGTGCTCTCCTTCTTCTTAATATTCTTCTTCTTATCACTTCGTTATTTAGGCTCTGATTGCACATTAACTTAAAAATTGCTAAACACGCGCTAACACGAGCAGCACCCATTTTTATTTCCGCAAACACAGTGTGCTGCGTCTGACGTCACGTCTTCTTCTGCGAATGCGGGTCACTTCAGGGCCGTATACGGTTCACACATGAGACCGATGGCAGTCGTATTTAAATGACAATGTGAACAACAACGCAAAAAAATCGGATTTCAGCAAAAAATCCGATCTGAGCATTAAGACCTGCTGTGTGAACTAAATCTTAATGTCACGGATGAGCCAGACTCTCTCACCTCCCAATTACAACGTGCACCTTCCCTGGAATACTAACTGGACACACCTGGTCTTCATCACTAATCACCTCCCTATATAAACACACACCTCACCTCCACTCATCGTCTGGTCTCACACTGAGCAACGGACTCATACCTGTTCTCCCTTGTGATTTCTTCAAATCCTGGATTATTCGTTTCCTTCCTTACTGGATCTTCTCCTGTTACAATTAATCTGTATGACCAAACATGATATGTATTTTAAGTTAAATGCAAAGCGTGCTACCATTTAGCTTCCTCACTCGGCACAAACACTTCAACAGTGCACATTTTTCTAGGTTAACGATAAAGCGAGCGGCCATGTAATGATGCTACTATTTACTATTTTTAGACGATAAGCCACATTTGAGGTCGATGAACGAAACAAACGTTTGCATGTCCTGACCATGTACTGAAATGACCACATAGACCAGCTGTTAATGAGCTGTCCATCATGGACTATGTGACTTCGCCACTTTCCTTTTATTTATTAATTTTTTTTTCCCTCTGCGACTAATCGACTAATAAAGTTTTGATCAACTAAGCCTCTTCTTGTCGACTAACGGTTAGTTGACTTTTAGGGGGATACCCTAATTTAAAGAGACATGCATGAAAACAGCGTCTTTCTGCTTCCACTCAAAATAGGCATTTTCAAAATTATATAATAAATGACCTGTAGGGTATTTTGAGCTGACACTTCACAGACACATTCTTGGGACACCTGAGACTTATGTTGCATATTGTAAAAAGGGGAATAATAGGTCTCCTTTAAACAAACTTATTCAGTTATATTATCATGTATTTAAATTGTTCCTGCAAGTGGCACTGATTTCATTTAAAACAAGATTGTGCGCAGGGACTCAGCCTGGTTGAATTTTTTGGTTTGTTCATTCAGATGCATCTAAATGAAATGATTAACTGGAATGAATTATATTTTTGTATGCTGTATAATTGAGAGAACCATTTATAAGAATGTTTTGATTATTTCCTCAACGTATTTTGGAGTAAAGTTGCATGCCCAATACAATATGACATGCAAAAACATTGATGTTGGGTTAGGTTGCACTGCGCTGCTTTTTCATTGGAAAAAAAAAGTTTGTTACTAGAAAAGCTACTTTAAAACTGCTGTCACATTGCTGAAAAACGCTAACTGAGGTAGTGTCACTACTTGTATTTAGTTACTCCCCTATCCAGCCCATTCCAAAACAGACGATTTTATTGTGTAAGGATGTGGAGAATGTTTTTGTCTAAAGAGGATATTTGGGTATTGACTTAGTGAGCCTTATCTCAGTGTGCATAACACTGGGTTTTATCAGAACTGTAGGTAGATGGAAGCTGATGTGGATGTCCTGGGAACACTCAGCACCAGGGAGAAAAGCAAACACAGCCAGGATAGTAAGGAAAAACAGATTCTGCAAAAAGGTAAACATTCATAAGACAGACGGATAGGAGGAACCTGATATCGTGCAATACTACTAGACTCACTGCTGAAAAGATAACTTGCGAGACTCTGCACACATGAGAACCCTCAAGGCGCAATAGTTTCCAAGTAGTGACTCTAGTCTTGAATTTGAAATGAATTTGAATTGTGAAAGCAAACAGAAATGCAGTTTGGATTTGAATGAAATGAAGTAGAATTAAAACTGAAATTCAAATAAGTTTCTGTAAGTTTCATTTTTAAATAGAAAAGCTGTTGGCTTGACAGTTTGATTTGAATAAGCAATCAAGATGTAGAATTGCAATTTGGATTTGAATGTAAATTTATTTGGTTGCTCTTTATTTTGTTAGTCCATTTTAGACTTTCTACTAACTATAGGTAACTTTGAAATTACGCGTCAACTAACTAAAAAACTTTTTAAACTTTTTAAAAAGTGTACCCGAAATGGAAATTTTAAGGTTTATAGGCCTTATGGACTGATGGATGGATGGATGGATGGATAGATAGATAGACAGACAGACCGACCGACCGACCGACAGACAGACAGATAGATAGATAGATAGATAGATAGATAGATAGATAGATAGATAGATAGATAATTTGAATTGAATGTTTGTTCCTGTCATTCAAATTGAAATTCCAAATCAGCTTCCTGTTAGTTGTGGCTAATTCAATTCAAATTCACACTTCTACTCAATTTGTCAATTCATAATTTTTTTATAAATCTGCTTTAAATCCATCACCACATGTACCTGGTGTAAGAATGTCATGCAAAACATTTCAGGAGGATGCAAAGCACCATCCAAACTAACTTAAAGCATGACTACTCAGGGTGCACATACTGTCTACTGTTTGTATCTTTCTGAGAAGCGAACAGACTGTTATATAATCTGAATGGTGTAGATGAGACGGAACCTTCGTAACAAATGCACATTGTGCCAGATGCTGTGAGTCTGCCAGCATGGAACCCAGGACACTGGCAATAATACGACCATTGTTCAATTCCCACTTGCTCGATTCAGTGTAACGGCACTCTAGTTTATCAGACAGTCCTAAAGAGAGCTACTGTACTGCTGCAAAACTGGGAAAAAAAGACCCTTGCGTTAGGTTAAATGTCCATGGGATGTCTGTCAAATAAAATGTACACTGCCAGTCAAAAGTTAGTCTGTAATGATCTTAAAAATCTTTTGATCTAAATACTTTTACTTAGATACTTTAAAAGGGAAGTTCACCCAAAAGTGAAAATATTGTCATTAATTACTCACCCTCATGTCGTTCCAAAACCTAAAAGACCTACAAAGAAATTGTTGAATAAAGTCGTCGTTTTTGTTTTCTTTGCACACAAAAAATATTCTCATAGCTTCATAAAATTACGGTTGAACCACTGATGTCACATGGACTATTTTAACAATGTCATTACTACCTTTAGGCTTTGAACGTGGTAGTTGTGTTGCTGTCTATGCAGGGTCAGAAAACTCTCAGATTTCATCAAAAATATCTTAATTTGTGTTCCAAAAGATGAACAAAGGTCTTACGGGTTTGGAACAACATGAGGGTGAGTAATTAATGACAGAATTTTCATTTTTAGGTGAACTATCTCTTTTAAATTACATGTAATAATGAACTCTTATTTTAAAACTTCCCAGGATGGACCTTGTGAAGTTGGTTGATGAAGTTCTTTACATTTTTCCCCATTTGTTATATTTCTTAGTTTTCATTTTTCCATTATGCTAAGATGTGGAAAATAAAATGCATCGAAAAATGGTGAATTAAGAATAAATTCAAAGTACTGCTGAACATTTAATTGCCAATGTTGAAGTTTGAAGTTTCCACTGACCAGTTGTTGACCATTTCTGAAAAACTTGTGCATATCCAACCGAGTGTGCCAATTAGAGTTCTCCCAGGCAAACATAAACAGTATTAAGTCATCTTGGGGTTTGAGAGCATTCTGTCAAAACGCCCATCTGTGCAAATTACATCATGCTGTGTGAGTGACATTTGGATTATTGAAACTGACTTTGTAAAAACACGTGCGTTACAGCAAATTGAACAAACACAAAGTGCCCTTTCCTTTTATTTCCCACCTAGTGCCAAAATGCCTAATGGTGTGCCTGCTCCATTCATGTTGGCAAAGCTGATTGACCCAGAGCGCCCAGCCCACAGGACTCGTGTGGGATGCATTTCCTGTGAACCAGCTTCATTCTCATGACTCACCGACTGTGCCGTGGTCAGTGTAGGTGTCTCTTTATCCTTGGTTGCTAGAGCAACCGTGGGTTCCCTTCACACCAGACTGTCCCGGGTGAATCACCAATGTAGATGGCGCCACTTTGTCAAAAGAATAAACATGAGTCTGTAAATATTGTCAAAGACCTATAATGTACAACGGGTGATTGTTTGCCTCATAAGAACTGACTGATAGCATGCCTTTTTATTTATTGCCCCCTAATGGTTTTTGTAGCCAAGAGCACAACAGTGACTGCCCATGGAGTAGGGGATTTCTGAAAATGATCAATAAAAGTTGTAAGTTCGGAGTTCTGAGTTCTTAGCAAGAATTGCGAGATGTAAACTCAGAAAAATTTCTGAAATTGTGAGTTATAAACTCGCAATTGTGAGAAATAGAGTCAGAATTCTGAGTTTATGTCTTGCATTTTTGAGAAAAAAAGTCAGACTTGCAAGATATAATATTTTGGTAAGACTTTACTTAAAGCCTTTATGTATAAGCATTATAAAGGGTTATTAAAGGGTATAATGCATTATAATTTGTCATAATGTGCGTTGTATATATATCTTATTATATCGTAAATAAGTATAACCAAGTTTAAAATGCATAGTGTAACAAATAATTGATAAGTGTTATAATGTATTAACTGTGGTTAAAATTATCCATGAGATTGTACAATGCATAATAAGGTGCATTACAAGGCATAATCAATGCATTAAAACTATTTTTATTCATTATACATAAAGGCTTTAAGTATCTCTGTAACAAATAGTCCACTGAAGGTGAGTTGTGATGAACCCAAGTGCAGTTTTATTCAAAATAATCCAAAATTCAAACCAAGACTTGACTTGAATAGACTTGACTTGGCATGAACAGACTTGACTTAGCATGAACAGAAACACAAACTCATCAACGGCAGGTTACACAGTTCAATACTTGACAAAGAACAAAGGCAACATGAGGGCTATTTATATCAAACAATAAGGGTCACATGACAAACCAACCAATGAGAAACAAGACGCATGATTAAGACAACCAATGAGAACATGACACAATGAACAAAGGAACCAATAGCAGGAATACAAGAGGGCAAAGGAACCACATGACTAGACAGGAACCATGACGAAAGTCCAAAATAAAAGACATGAGAGCAAAGAACAAGCAACACAAACACAACCCAAACCCCACATTACAATCTCACAGTTCTGAGTTTACATCTTGACTTTTTTTCTCATATTTGCAAGAAAAACAGTCCTAATTATGAGATAAAAAGTTGAAATGACCGTTTTTCAAATGTATTTTAATTTTGAGAGATCATTTAAAAGAGAGATTTGATTATGTCATTCACAAAGGCTTATAGAAGTAGACGCACAATTTTTTATTTCTATAGTAACAGTGACTTGATTGATCTGTTTTCATGATTATGGGACATTTAGTTCTTCACTAATAATATGGCTACTGAACACTTTTTTAATGAAGTTGAAATCACGCTGACTTGTTTGAAGTTTATACAGTAGGAGAATATATATTTTTTCTTCCACAGCCCAACTGTCACGCTCTATTAACATGCTCGGCTCTGGTCATGGTTAACATGATTGCTCACTCGGGTGAAGCTGCGCACCGAGGCTGATGAATTGGCAAAATGTTCAAAACCTGTTCAACGTCACATGCTTGTAAGTCACTATAAAAACAATGGCGTAAGACTGACCACCCAACACCCATGGAATCTACTTCCTCTGTATATTTCTCACGCACATTGACCTAACATAAAGCAGAGGTCCCTGCTCTTCCCATTGACGCATTTGCTGTCACCAGTTTTCCAGGCGTTCAGGCAACTGAAGGGTGGCCGTCTTGTAAACCGCAGCAGGGTGCTTCCTGTGCTGATACAGGAGCTGGCACGATAGCCCTGTATGGAGTGCTCTTCACTGGATGGGATAGTTTAGGTAATGGCCAGTTCTCACTGACTCCCAATCTTATCTGGCCAGTGTTTGGAATGTGTCTGCTGGGATACAGCAGAATGTGTGAAACGGAATTGGAAACCCCATAGAATGCCATAGAATAGCCTTTTTTTTTGGACCCCCAAATAACCTGAACAGTTCTTTTTTTCTTCTTCTTCTTAGTGTGAAGAACATTTTAATAATCAAAAGAACCCTTTTGTACTATAAAGAACCTTTAATCCAATGGAGCGGTTCCATGGAACCATGAATGCCAGTAAAGCTGTTGACTGTTGAATGTATATCAACAATGAACTCTATTTTAATTTCTCAAGCGTTCTCAGAAGTGTAAGTTTATCAAAACTATTTTCTCATCTATACTAGGGACTACCTTTTCAATTGGACTATAATGCTGTTGCACACATTTTGGAAAACCACTTTTACACCAAACAAATTATATATTTTATTTATTGGATAATCCACATCTAATGCTAATCATGATGAATTTCCAATAACATTTGTTTTGAGACTTACTGGATGTGTATGTGTATCTTTGTTTTACTAGAACTCCCTGAATTTGCCCCAGCGTATTTCCACACTGGGAAAATTTACTTTGAAATGGTTTTCACTCCAAAATTGCTAAATTTCACAAAGAATTACAAAGAAATGGCAAGTAGCACATTGAATTAAAATTGAAAATTGAAAGTAGAAAATAGTATTTTCTTTTAAAATGTACTCCAGTGATCTTTGTTTTGATTCGATATGTATTTATTTATTTACAGTTCAGGATGCGCGTGTCCTCGGATACCTTTGAGCAAGCTGTGAATCTTTTGTTCCATGTTCTACTAGCACAGTTTGTTCCTACAAGGTCATTTAAATGGGAAGTTTCAACTCGTTAAACTGCACTGTTTTAAACAGCAATGGAAAGAGAATAGGAATAAAACAGAGGAAGCCAAGAGGGTTTGTTAGACCGAGGACAGTTTAATTATTACTCCTGCGTACGTCTACTTTTAGAATCGTGCGTTCTCCTCCCTCACAATGTCTAGACACTCTCCCTGAAATCATCTCCTTTTAGACTTTCATACATGGCTTCCCACACATGTTGTTTTTGGCCATATAGTCACTCTTTTCGTGAATCATTGAATAAAATATAATGAAAACAGGAACACGCAGTCCAAGGTTTATTGAGGAGAAATATCAGTGCCCTCACAACAGCAGGTTTTGTTTAAGAATTGTCATTGCAAAACTCACAGGACAAGTCAAATAATCAGTGTTTTGTTATGCTGTTCTGCAGGTGTTGGATAAATAATAGTACTTAGATCTCAATTTTGTCATTTTGATTGAAGACAAGCTTTGTTTCATTTACAGTTTTACATTCAATACTTTTAATTAAGATAAGTTTAGGAGCTTAATGTGTGCTGTTGAAAGACGTCTCTGGTGCGTGGGAAACTTTGGCTGTGTGTCTCAGAAAGGCAGAAATGTAAACAGTGTCGGCCACTTCCTCTGTCTATTCGGCCCTCCTGCTTGTGTCTGATAAATAGGACTGCTCTTGTTCTTGTTAAGTGAGGTATAACACAGATGTTTTTAGCATGATTTGCAGTCTTTGCTATAAACAAAGCATCATTTTGTATATGTATGACACCAGAGACCCGAAGCAACATTAACAGTGGTTTTGATGAAGTGAAACTGAAAAGTGTCATTGTGAATGCATGTGGGGAAAACGTCTGTGGTCTTATTCTGGTGACCACTGATTAGGGGTGGGCGATATACTGGTAGACACGATTAACCGGTAGAAATATGTCAACCGGTATCTCATGTAACGTTGCTGTGCTACATGGTCATCGTTTGCATGCATTTTTATGCATTGTGGTTTAAAAGAGAACACATAGACCGCGGGATTATTTTTGCCGCTTTATAGGCCTTGAATGGCTAAATACACAGACTTTTATGTGTCAAAATGCCGTCTTTGCAAGTATCCTCATAAACACAGTAGGTCTTAAGTGAAAGCAAACAGCTGAGAAAGAAAACACATGTGTAACAGTATATTGGATCCGGGCAGCTCTTAAAGTGACAGCAGTCTTCATGTTAATCAAACAACAAAAGAGAGAAAATCTCTCACTGATCTGGACTACATCAGTTTTATAACTTTTAGTAGAAGAAATATATATTTAATTTACACAGTGAAGAATATGCAGCGTTTTTATACATTTGATTACTTTATTCGGTGTAGCATTTCTACTAATTAAGCACATATTAATGACTTATTCTACATGAACTTATTCTACATCCCTAATCCTACCCAATACCTAAATTTAACAACTACCTTACTATTAATAACTATTAATAAGCAGCAAATTAGGAATTTATTGACGGAAAAGTCGTAGTTAATAGTGAATAAGTGTTTCCTATTCTAAAGTGTTACCAGATTTTTATTTCACTTGTTCATCAAAAATAAATGAACACAGTTTGAACAAAAATATATTAAATAATGTTAAATAGTTTCAACACTGATAACAAGAAATATTTCTTGAACAGAAAATCAGCATATTAAAACAATTTCTGAAAGATCATGTGATACTGAAGACTAGAGTAATAATGCTGAAATTTAGCTTTAATTTAGCTTAATAACCCAGTGAATTAAATATTTTATAAATAAAAGGTACATCAATTTTGATTATTTTCTTTTGTTTGCAACTTGTCAGCCACAAATTGAAAGACCAGATTATTCATAAAAACTGAAGTCTATAGGATTAGCCTTTTCACATTATCACTTGAATTAACCTATATATTGTGGTATACATTTTATAGCAGAAATTCTTCCGATTTCTACCCACAAACAGGTACATACATCATGCTGCTCAGCTTTTTTTAATCTTAAAATGAAGTGCAGCTCCGATCTAGTATATTTAAGATCACCAGCCTCCTCGCACACCTTCTTTCAGTGTCAAACAGATGCTTGATGTCCAGATGTGGGTCCAGGAAGGGTGAGCTCGGCTGTGACCCTGTGGGGGAGTGCTGGCGTTTACCTCAGCTCCTCTGTGATTTGGATTGATGAGGTGTCAGTGTTTATGCTGGAATGTCAGTGTCAAGGAGGCACACATGGCACTTTTAACTCATGCACTGGGACTTCGCCACATGGGCTCCCACAACCCACAATCCACCCACGCCGAGTGTCAAAGACATTTATGTGTTTAGACGTGCGTGCACTCGCACATTTACACACATACGTAATTATAATGGCAAGAACACATATGTCCCTCCATGAACGGCAAATATCCTCAGATATCCAGATGTTCTTAGTACGCTGTGCTGCATTAGTGCATCAGACATTGCCTTTGTATAATTAGAAGGTCGGGGAGTTAATTAGCATGCAGTGTTTGCCTTTGAGTTCAGACAGCCTTTGCAGCAAATAGAGGTTGTTTATTTTTATTTATTTTTTAGTTTTTTTCCAGAAGCGGCTCCGTTTGAGCTTTAAAAAGTAATATCAGAGCAGATGCAAGAGTTCAAGTGTAAATATAACCAGGCACAGAAAAGCATATAGTGACATTTAACTTAAAATGAAATATGCCTTGGATGGGTAAGTCATTATATAGCTTAAGGGCAAATTAATAACTGTAAGGTACTCTGAGGATAGTATGTGTGGGTTTGGGGAGAATTGTCTCTGTAAGCAAGATAAATAGTCGGCCGTCTGGGATGTCTTTTAAGGAAAAATGAAAAGCCAGTTATTTATCCTCATGTCATTTTAAATCCATATACGTTTGTGTTTTGTGGAACACAAAAGAAAATGTTTTTATTAATGTCTCAGAGTTTTTTTGTTGTTGTTGTTGTGCAATGAAAGTCAGTGGTGTCCAGGGTAACACCTTACAATAAGGTTAAAATAAATCTATTTGTGGACATTAACTGCATTAGTTAAAGGGATAATTCACTTAAAATGAAAATTCTGTCATCAATTACTCACCCTTATCAAGTGACTGGTCTCCACTGACTTCCATAGTATGGAAAAAACAAACAAACAAAAAACATACTGTGGACGTCAATGGGAACCATTCCTCACATTACCTTCTTTTATGTTCAGCAGAAGAAAGATACTCATACAGGTTTGGAACAACATGAGGGTGAGTAAATGATGACAGAATTTTCATTTCTGGTTGAACTTTAACATGAGCTAACATGTAAAACTTTTCTTATTGTTCATTAATGTTAGCTAATGCATTAAACAATGTTAAATAATGAGACCTTATTGTAAGCTGTCATCATTGTTTGGATGTCAGTGTGACAATTTTGTGTCCCACAGAAGGTAGAGAGCGTGAATAAATTATTATTTTGGGGTAAACTATCCCTTTAATTAAAAAAAAAAAAAAAAAAAAATATATATATATATATATATATATATACACTCTCAGAAATAAAGGTACAAAAGCTGTCACTGGGGCGGTACATGTTTGTACCTAAAACGTCCATTTTGGTACCTTAAAGATACACATTAGTACTTAAAATGTACATATTTGAACTTAATAGGTACAAAAGTGTACCTTTAGAAAAGGTACCGCCCAGTGACCGCTTTTGTACCTTTATTTCTGAGTGTGTATAGAAAATTGTTTTTAATAATTAAATTATAATTAACTTCATATAAAAACACTAGATGTCTATGATATGCTCTCATTAGATAAATAATGGTGTTTGGTGAGGAATGTGAGTTAGAGGTCAGTGTGTTTGCTCCATGTGGAGTGTGTACATGGGCTAATGCCATCATCCCATGAAATCACTGCTGCATGCTCCTCATTCACTCTGCCAAAAACAAAAGTGTGAGATCAGAGCGGCCACCTCCTGATTTAGTTCTTTAAATGAACAGAAATTTAGCTTGAGGCTTCTGGTATAAGAGCTTCATTTTTCCACATTCCTCTTTATATAAATTCAAACGAGTTTACTACACTACTTTTCAAAAGTTTGGGGTCAGTAGATTTTTTAAATGTTTTTGAAAGAATTCTCTTTTGCTCACCAAGGCTGCATTTATTTGAAAAAACAAAAGCAAAAACAAAAACAAAACAAAAAACAGTTATAACTGTGAATTATTATTATAATTTAATATATATTGCATATATATTGTTATATATTGTAAAATGTAATTTATTTCTGTAATGCAAAGCTGAATTTTCAGCATCATTTCTCCAGTCTTAAATGTCACATGATCCTTCAGAAATCACTCTAATATGCTGATCAAGAAACATTTCTTATTATTAATGTTGAAAACAGTTATTATATATACACACACACACACACACACACACAGATATATATATATATATATATATATATATATATTTGCGTTTTTTAAAGAATTCTCTTCTGCACACCAAGCCTGCAATTATTTGATCCAAAATACAGCAAAAGCAGTGATATTGTGAAATATTTTTACTGTTTAAAAATGATAAATTTACAATCTAAAAATTCAGCTTTGAATTTACAGGAATTCATTAAATATTAAAATATATTCATATAGAGAACAGTTATTTTAAATAGTAAACATATTTCAAAAGTTTACTGCTTTTGCTATACTTTGGATCAAATAAATGCAGGCTTGGTGAGCAGAAGAGACTTCTTTAAAAAACATTAAAAATCTTACTGTTCAAAAACGTTTGTGTCACGTCCTCTGTTGTGTGTGTCATGTGTTCCCGCCTCTTGTTTCCATATTTGGTCTTGTTCCTGTCCTTGTTAAGTGTGATTTATTAGTTAAGTCTTGTCCAGCCGTGTTTCGTCTAATTATCAGTATTGTCATGTGTATTTAGTTCCTGCCTGTTTAGTTAGTTTTCGTCTGGTCTACTCGTTATTCCCCGGTGTTCCTGGCTGTGTCAACCTTGCCTTGTCTTGCTCTGTCCTGATGTCACCATTAAAGCCTATTATTTTGAAGTTACTCCTCGTCTCCATGTTCCTCGTTCCTCCCTGCTGTGTGCACCGTGACAGTTTGACTGGTAATGTATATATTTAAATTATATACATTTCAAATCAATATTACTGCCCTGTTTGTGTGTTTCTAATTAGTGGTGTTTGTTAAGGCATGCATGACTATTACTATTGCTCATGCTTACCTAACATACCCCTAACCATATGTTTTTTTTAAACCACATATAACCTGTTCTGCACAATGTGTGCTTCAGAGGAGAAAGATTCATCATTTTATGTGTCTTGTTGAAGTGTGCTTTTTTTCTTTTCTAATCCATCAGACAAGAAACTTGCACTGAAAGATGGACCCAAGCTTCATTCCTTAAATATAATATATAAAAAAATAAAATTCTGCCTTGTGGCAAATGCAAAAAAGGTGTTGTAAAGTGTGTGTGTGTGTGCGTTAGATGACCTTCAAACACCTAAAGCCCTGTGTGTGAGTGCCATTCCCAACCTGTACATCTTGCTACGGACTACTGAGCCCTTTGGAGGCTTAAAGCCTTCCTGTTTTGCAGAGGGCTGGAAAGCATGCATAAAAGAACCTTTAGGGGTAATTTATTAGTTCTATAAGAGCCTCACGCTTGGTAAAACATCCTTCCTCAGTGACAGCACACCTTTATGACACCATTATCTCTGCTTAGCAGCAAAACACACATTATCGCAACCAGTGTTGCTTAGCTAGTGCATTAAACAATTAAAGTCAGATGACTGACTAATCATACTTTGTTTGATAAGACTACGAGATCACAAACTGTTTTCGATGCAGGCTTTTTGTAGCTTTTGTATGCACTGCTCTTTCATTCATAAGAGTCTGTGTGCATAGCTGCGTTGCAGGTTTGGTTTTATAACATGTCTCATTAAGGTCAGTGTTACGTAACAACAGAATATGACCGATTTAGAGCTATAGACTGTTTTCCCCTCTTACCCAGAATGCATTTGCTGCATGATAGCTTTTTAAGTGAGTTGCTAAGGTAGTAACTGCATTGCTTCAGTTTCTCTTTTGAATCACAAAAAAGAATGTGGAGAATCGCATTGTTTGTGCAAGGCCATTGTCTCGTGTCATTTACCGCTGAATGCCAACAGACCTTAGCATGCTTTGCTTTCTCAGAAATACTGAAACATGCATTTCTGGTCAGTTTTCCAAAGACTTTCTTTTTTAATCTTTGTATTTTATTGCAGCCAAGCTTAAACATAACTGCTTTTGAAGGTGGGTGTGACAATTCTAGCATACTTTAAGCAAGGTGCCTATCAAAAGAAACACAAAGGCTATTGTGGCTGCTTTTTTTAATGGAAAAGGTTCACACTAAGAAAAAAAAAATCACTGAAATGTTCTTTGGGGTACCAAAAATAGTTCTTCTGTGGCATTTGCTGTGAAAAGTTGGATATAGTATATTCACTCTTTGAATAGGTGTTTTTTTTTTTTTTTTTTTTTTTTAGAATTCCCTTCCAGTGAACAGTTCTTAAAATAACTATTTTTACTTCTAAAGAACTTTTATCCACTACGAAGAACGTTTGTGCAATGGAAAGATTCCATAGATGTTAAAGGTTCTTCATGGAACCATAGATGCCAATAAAGAACCTTTATTTTTAAGAGTGTACTTCAGTAGGTAGTACCTTTTAGTTCACCTTTTCCCCATGATAAAACTTTGTTCGAGGCTATGCATACAAACTCGCCTATATACATATCATTTATCCTAGCTCAGATGCATTCACATGGACACTTTGTGTTAGACGATGGAAAAAGTGATGCCGGTGAGCCCCAGGGGCTGGTACGGAGCCTCATTAAGTTGTTCTGTGCTCATGTGTGGGTGGCTGTGTTGTCAGGAATTAATGTATGTTGCTGGCTATGGTTTTTTTAAGAGATAGGTAGGAAACCTCTTGGGTTTTATGCCTATTACACTCTTTAAAGTAAAACTTCCCAAAGGGGGGTTTGCACTGATGCCATGGTTTCCCAAAGAACCTTTTAAATGAACAGTTCCTAACATAATCAGAACACTATAAAGAACTTGTGAATGCAACAATTTCATGGAGGTTAAAGATTCAACCATTGAAGACACTAATGACAATCTATTTTTACTAGTCTAGGAACAATTACCACTTCCATGCTATCCATTTCTCATGAATCAGCAACTGGGTTAGGTAAATGTCATTTTAATCCTATTCACAATGATGCCATATATGTTTCGCTTTTGTGAAAGCTGATTGCATCACTGAGTCACAACTGTATTGTGTGTATTGGGCGAATTCCTAATAAGGCAACATTTCAGGTGACACAATTCCAAAAGCTGTCAACAGTACAATGCTGTTATGATGAACACCCAGTGAATCACCGCCGTACTGTAGATGCCCTTATCGTGAAAACTTTCATAGGGGTTTGTGCACAACAGACCACGGTCGTTTCCCTCTGGGCAGCACATCTGAAATCTTTATTAGCAGTATGTATGGGTCTTTATGTTTCTCCAGAGTGTCCCTGAGGCCCTCTGGAACAGGAAACCAGGGGAGCGGGAGAGACTCCCTCATCCGTCAGCTCTCACGTTACTCAAACTGATTGCTACATTAATGAAGCAGTGACCCTGACTTTTGAAGACGACTTCAGAAAACACAGCAAACACCTGGAATCTGCATCACCCCCATGCCAGGATGCAGAACGTTAAACATTTTAACACAAAGCTGTGGTTTACAGATAAATGTTACATACACACACTCATACACATATTCAGCAAAGATGCATTAAATTGATAGTAAAACATTAATAAAGTTACAAAAGCTTTCTATTTTAAAAACATGCTGTTCTGCTAAACATTCTGTTCATCTGGGGGAAAAAAAAATTGTCAGTTTCCGCATAAATATTAAGTAACTCAACATTGATAATAATAAGAAATGTATCTTGAGTACACACACACATATAAAACATTACATTTATTCCCAAAGTATACATATGGTGTTCATTTATTACACTTTTGTTAACTCATCCAAAGTCTAGCCACAATGAATCCATGTGAAATATATTTACATCTGAATTAAATAAAGAATTATGTAACACTGTTTCGTTTTAGCAAACACCACTAATTAGACACTTAATACTATTCTTTCTTTGTTTTTATTTGGCTGTAAAACAGGGATAAAGGAGGTTTACTTATGTAGGGACCTTCCTGATCAGACCGCAGGGTCTGGATTTTACAGTCTTCCTCACTATGACTCTGTCTGATGTGGAGACTCCGTCAGCCAAGAGGCATTTCCATCCTGCAACCCGTCTGACAGAGATAGACAGAAGAAGAGATGTGAGGAAACGTGGGAGGTGAGCCACATGAAAGACAGATGATCCTGCCCATGTGTCATTATCATAAAGAACGACTTTAGGTGTCTGATATTATCAAGGGAAAATTCCCAGGAAAGCACCACTAAAAAGTTCTTCAACAAACTATTTGTAAGTTGCTCTGAACAAAGCAGATATGATGCACACTATATCAAAGTGACAGAGCAAGAGCAAAGAAAGAAAAAGAGTAAGATAAATGAGACAGCTCACACTTTTAAGTCCGTCCTTATGTCATAACACATGATGCAGCTGCCAGCAAGTCAGAAAGCAGTATTTTCTGAACTGACCAAACACACCCTCGCATGAACAATCACAGCTACGCCCCTTTACTATTGATTCTTGACCTTCAATTGAACGAGTGCAGCACACGTCTTAAATAAAACACAAACAGAAGCAATGAAACAAAACCTTCATGCTTCTTCACCGAGCCATCAATGTGTCGTAAAGATCATTTCCAGGAAACAACCCTATTAACTGCATGTGATTAATATTTGCTGTGGGTGGAAGAAAAGGTTGAGTAAGGATTCTGTAATCATTGCCGGTGTTGTAACATGGAAATGTAGAGGTGCTTAAATGTGTGTGTGTGTGTGTGTGTGTGTGTTTGTGCAAAAGCATGTCTGCCTTCCAGACAGTCTAACGTCTCTACGATATTGACTAAACAAATTTGAATCAGATCGGCTGGCGCTATCGTCATCATCATCTTCAAAACCAAACATTTGTTATAGTTTGTCTGTGTAAACCAGGCCACATGTTAGAGGCAGAACTTGTCTAACATGTAAAGTTTATGCATTCATATACTCATAATCAATCAGGTATTTTCTCTGACTCAAATAAAACAAAATTTTTCAGCTTCTTGTTTGGTTCCAACTTATGCTGCAATAGTCAGTGTTAAGGAAAAGGCAGCATTTTTTTCATTTTCAGAAGAAAATGATTTTGAAACTCAGTGTATACCTGTGCAAAACACATTGACATCATGCTTGGTTGTTGTTCCTGGTTACTAAGGTGTTCTGAGTGATATTTACTATGTTCCCATGTGGTTGCTAGGTAAGGTTTTGTAAGAAAACAACCAAAATAACCTTTGTCCAAATCTTTATTGTATTCTTCCTCTCCTTCAGTTTAATTATGGGATTTTTTTATCTGTTTCATCATCCACCAGATTAAAATTGCAAGTCTTATCTCTCCTCATCAAGTCCACGTGATCATTCACGTGTACAGCATTAACTTAATAATAAACAAGTCTGTAGTTAAGGGTCATTGACCTGGACTTTTTAAAATATGTATATTAAACTCTAAAACAGCTTGCATGTTTTTCATCCGTCTCACATGAAAACCATTCATTGGATTCTCTCCTTATCTCCAGGTTGAACTTTGTTCCTGTCTTTGGGAATGCGCAAAGTGAGATTACATCAACAGGTGCAAGTCCTTAACCTGGTAACCTCATGAATGATGATTCACCCTTTTCCCTTTTAACCAGCACACCCTTTCCCTGTGGAACTCCATGACAATATGCCAGCATGTCACACTTTTGGTTTTGTAGAGAAAGCCCATCTCCATCCGGATTTAATCAACAGGTGTGAATTCTTCTGTACATATGGAGATGGTTTGAAGAGGTGTTGTGGGTTGCAAGAGAATTTCAAGAGATTTGGATTCTTATTTAAAGGGAGAGTTCACCCAAAAATGAAAAAAATGATGTTAATTTACTCACCTTCAGGCCATTCCAGATGTATGTGACTTTTTTTCTTGAGTAGAACAGTAAAAATGATTTTTAGCTGAAATCGTGGTCCTTGGTGATTTATAAAATTCAAGTCAGCAGCGTTTTTTTGAGAATAAAAAAGCATATCAAGGAATACCTGCGGCTCCTGATGATATATTGAGATCTTATGAAGCAAAACGATCAGTCTGTGCAAGAAACTGAACATCATATATATCATTATTACCTGTAATCAGGCAAACAGGGAAATCTGATGCTTTCCCAAACTGGTTCTTTTGGATAGTTTGTTTCTTTGAACTTGTTCAATTCACTAGTTTGTTTACATAATTACACTACGACATAACATATATGCAATTATATTATTAAAGTACAGTACAGACTGATCGTTTCACTTCATAAGACCTCAGTATATCATCAAGAGCCACAGGTATTCATTTTGTGTTCTTTGATATGCTTTTTTTTATTTATATATTGCCTTTAATGAATCACTAACTTAATTCTCAAATTAAGTTTCTTCTAGAATTAATTGGGAGAAATAAAAATAGACACAAATGCATGTCAATAAGAGGGCAGAGCTATGAAATGAATGTAGATAACATCTCAGATTGTTTCATGAGAAACCTTCATATTGAGATTTCTGAGTTTGATTTTAGACTTGACGAATATGAGAACGTTGAGACGCTGATCTCTTGAAATTATACACGAGACACTTGAGATACAGAAGAAAAATGTGAGAAATCTGCTCTCCATTTCATCTCATTGCTGTCAAGTTTCATTTTCTGTAAAGGCACTATAGGTAAATAGGGTAAAAATGTAACTAATAGATATCACCATACTTCCCCCAGTTGATGGATTACTTTAAGAACTACAAACATTTACTGTATTGCAAGTTTGCTATATTTACAAAGAAGAAATCTGAACATTGGTTGAAGAAAGGTTGTTTCATTTATTGACATATTAGAGTTAAAAGATTTTACAAAGAAGATTTTGGATTTCTTTTTTTTATCACACCGTAAATCAAAGCCAGCCAGAAATAATAATAATAATAATAATAATAATACACTCACCATGTTATTTATAAATAAAATGTTGTATAAAATGATATATGAACAGACCACTCTCTAAAAACCTTTAGGAATAAAAAAACTCATTCTGGGAAACTGGCCTTTAAACATATGTGATGAAATCTACAAATGCAAATAGATGGAGTACAATAAAATAAACACCAAAAGTGTATTTTGAATGTTTTCTTTCCACTTGTCTGAAAAAAAAAAAAAAAGTTATGAAAAGCCAAATGGCCAATAAAATGACCAGTGCATAAATGACTGCAAACAGAAGCTTCTAGCTTGAAACCTCTTTTTCACAAATTCGCCTGCCCATCCAGTTCTGATGGTTAATGGTAAACAAACTTGCTGTCGAGGCTTGGCTTGAGCCTTGAGTTCAAACCCCCCAATAACAGAAATAGAGGAGGAGATGGGGAGGTGGAGGGACGCTGGAAGAATTTTCGCTGGGACAGTGGAGCTTATATCGGCTTGTAATGATGATTGACAGGACAGAACGATTAGGCTCAGAAAAAAAAAAAAAAGGACCAAAATGGACTCTATTTACTTTCTTAACACACACACACACACACTACTGGGCTCTTTTATGCAATCATTGCATAATTCCATAGAAATCCATGATTATAATCTTTCATCAGAATGTTATACTTTTTTCCGCTGCTGAAATGGTTTTCGTCTCCTTACAACTACGTTTTTTCATATAATTTTCATATATTCGCAATCCAATCAGTCTTTTTTCTCACTGAATATCCTGTTTCTTTCCTTTCTAACCTTATTTCAGCTTCATCAGCTTCAGCTTCACCAAACTTCAACATGTTTTGCCTTTAAAATCTTTTAAATCTAGATCAGTATTCCTTGTGCGTATCTTACCCTACTTTGATGTTATCATGTTATTCAAACATTTCAAGCAGGTGTTCCTTCAAGCCTGGTTAAGGGACCTTTTCTGCTCCAAAGGTGCATGACTGCCTGACTTTATAAGGCACTTCCTATGTGTGCATACGATGACGTCATATCAACACTAGAGTAGTTGAATGTCTATGTGTGTGCATGGTGTGTGTGTGTGTGTACAAGAAGTGGGAGTTAGGAGGGATCTGGCAACAGAGGAAAGTTCATGGCTGTGTGTTTCTATCAACACAAGGCAATCTGAGCTCAGATCTGCTCAGTTCTGTCTCCACACCTGATTGCAAAATACATCGAATGACACAGAAACAGACTTTTATTTAAGTGACAATGCATGCTGTTGCAAAGTCATTTCAGGTGGACAAAACTGTGACTCGGCTGGGTTAATGTATAGACTAATTGAATAGCTTCTTATCCTTGTAAATGCATGCTGTTGCATGACAATTGCATATACATTTACACACAAACCCAGTGCACAGTTATCGATTCATGTGTGCATGTTCACCTTGCCACAAGTACAATGTCAAAAATCAACATTTTGTTCGTTCTCCTGCTGGACACAACTGGCCTGCTGGAATGTGTGGAATGTTCTTGAAATTATAAGGGGATTAAAGTGAGTCAGCTCATCCGCGGCCAAATATCGGATGATAAGCCTGTTGGGTTCGGGGGCCAAGGCCAGACACAGAGATTTGCAACACTGTAACACAAGCACATTTTGTTCCTGCTGCATTCCTGCCTCTCAGCTCTGTTTGTTTAGCACTTTGAGGTTTTTTTGTGTGGTATTGTGTTTGACCGTATGTAAAGCTTCACCCTTAGTGTGCACGTTACAATCGTCTTATCGCATGGAGTAAGCGGCCAGATTTTATTTAGCACTTTAAAGGTATTTGTAGAAATTATTGTAGAATTTATTGATTAGAGTGCAGCTCACTGAACAAAAAAGTAAAACACTGTTTAAGAAAGTCTTTAAAATAAAATTTTAAACAAAACACATTTGCCCTAATTGTAGTTTGTATTTTATGTAGTCTGATATGCATTTTCTATTTTCTTTTGTTTGTAGTTTGTAAATAAGGGGCATGTCACTCAATTTGTCCATATTGCCCTGTATAATTTCAGATAAATTTGCACCGAAATGCATAGAGTTTGCTTGAAAAAAACAAAACAAAACAAAAAAAACATAACAAAACATAATTGTCTTTGGCATTATGTTTGTCATAATTGTAGCACGTATTTAGTCCGGGTTGCATTTTCTGTGATCTTAAGTAGTTTTCTTAATGTGGATGAGGGCATGTTAAGTAGCAGATTAATTTGCACCAAAATACAAGTTTGATTGGGAGGGACTACATAGTTATGTGAGCTGCATTTTATTATTTGCATTTAGCTTTGAGTTTTTACTGTCCATGGCAGACCTGTGACCCGACTAAAATCCCACTGTAAACGTGCATAAACATTGGGATGAGATCTCATTATCTCACATCCACATGAGCATCTGGATAAGACTGAATCAGAGGTATATTATATATGATATACAACAGCTGTTATCTAGCCCTGCACAGATCATAATGAAGAGACATCACCCATATCCATCTAGCTCGCAGACAATATGGGCTCCATCTCGACAGGCTGGTAAATAAAATGTAGCAGTAAAACATTACAGTGTTCGCTGTGCGTGCTTTCTTATCAGCAATGGAGCCACCTTTATGTCTGTCAGACTGTCTCTGTGGATTCACCGGGCTGTGGGCCCTTATTTCTTCATTCTGTGCATTAAATGTCTCTCTTTGCACTTCTCACTGAGGTTCTTTAGCCTTGTATGGTCTTGTCTGTCTGTTCAAATAATTCTTGACTCTAAGGACTCTGGACTCTCATGCCGGTCAGCAGCCTGTCTGGTTTCAGGTACCTAATGTTTGTTTGGTGTGATGTCTGCCTCAAAGCCACATTTTAAAATACACTATGGTTTTATATTTAATAAGTCAAATGCACAGGTTTGTTTAAACCACGGCTTTGAAATAAACCCCAGATAATCTGTTTCTGATTCAGTGTATTGTGTTTTTAATAATAGAGAGGAAAACGGGGATTTCAGTTTTAATAGCACTTTGCTTTGGGAAAAATAAAGTTTCTATACAGGTGAACACTGAAAATGTTCAGACTAATAATCTGAACTATTCTATCGAATTCTATTCTGTCAACAGCCAAAAAAAAATACATGAAGAGTTCAGATGCAAAAGCCTTGAAGTGTTGTCTGATTTTTTTCTCAGGCTCCTATAAAGAACCTATTCATTGCCATTAAAGTGAAATTACTGAACCTACACAGAAGCCTGAGAAAAATGCTCATTTTAGAACAACATTTTATATGGCACTTAGAGGCATTTGCATCTGACCTCTTCACATGTTCATCATGTTTTTAGGAATAAAATAAAATCAGGCAAGCAATATACGAACAAACTCCTCTGTAAAAACCTTCAGAATGTAGATAAGACTAAAACTGTAAACGTTGATGTATGAGTCTATTGATCTAAATTTTGTAAGTATAGAAATGCACTTTTGATAACTGTAGTCGAGGAGTAGATGTGTACTCTTTTTAATGAAAGAAATTATCATTAAAATATGACATAATTTTCCTTATATTATTGTTACTATTTTGATTATATTATGTCATTTTTATGATTATTTATATTATTTTATTCACTCAAAATGTTCTAATTCTTATTTGTTGTCTCTATGGATGACAATTGAAATGCAAACTGTTTTTTGCTTTTTTTTCGAAAATGCAATTAAAAATGTATAGTGAAACATGAAAATGCCATTTTGAGGGCATTTCTCCTCACTATGTCTCATGGTTTGTTTTAAATAGGCTATACTGAAATCTGCAAGTAGGGGTTTGACGTTTAGAAAAATACCATCAATTCCATATAATACCATTGCGCCTAAAAAAGCCCCCATTCACAGTGAAAACAGGTGTGTGTATATGTATTATGTGGCTATTTACATATAAAACATGTACAGTAAGCAAATGCACAACACATAGAGGGTAACAATAATTCAGAGCCCTTCACATATAACAGCAGCGTGCGCACTGTGTCTTTAAATCCCGCCTGAAAGGGGCGGGGCTTGAGCGTCCTCTGACTACTGTGAGCATTTAAAGCACCGCGCACACAGAAGACCCGTTTATGAACGAACCTCTCCAGTGCTGTAATGAACGTCCTCTAGCATCTATAGAGCTGAACCAAAGCTTTCCAACGGGCCTAACGGAATCATTACGGCATTATGAACTTTTAACACCGGACACCTAGAATTTGTCAGGAGATTAAGGTGAATTTTATTGTGTTTGTCGCATTGTCTCTCTCTCTCTCTCTCTCTCTGTGTGTGTGTGTGTGCTGATGACGACAGTGACGTGTGTAAAGATATTATCAGATTCTGTGACAGGACATCCGATAAGGTGAGTGTGTGTGTGTGTGTGTGTGCGTGCGTGCGTGTTTAATTAGGACAGAAGTGCAGGAATAGTTCTAAAACCTAATTAAGCTTATTTATATTTAATACTTATTTATTTTAGTTTTTTGTTATAATGATGATGATGATGATGATGATCAGCTGACAAGACACGCATGATAGTGTCACAATATGTGATGTTAACACATATTGCTTCATTTCGTGGAACATCAGTCTTTTTTTTTTTTTTCTTCAAGAAATGTATAAGGTGTGTTTCGTCAGGTGTGATAGAGTGTTAGTGACTCATCCCGCCAGTTTGCGGAAGCGGACAGGTAGATCGGGTATGGTTGCTAGGAAACCGCGGCGGAGGTGACAAGAGCGGGGTGTGAACGCGCGCGACTGTCTCTCCTTCATACCTTCTCACAATGTCATATCAGTGGTTTGTCAGAACGCAGATATTTCGTAATTTGAGGCCATGTACAATGACTCTACACTTTACTGCTGGACCTCTTTTCGGAATATTTTTTTTGTTAGGATGATTGGCTTAAAATTGTTGTATACACTTGTGTTTGCATTGTGAATATGCAGACATTAAATGAGCACTAGAAGCACTTTTGAAGTGCCCTGTGTTTTAGGGTTTGTCTGTCAAGAACATTTCATTGCAAAGTTAAGAAATTCTAGTTTGCATGAAGAAAATAAAGCCTATTTTTAGAACTATTGCCATTATCTACATCACTTTGACAATTAAGTACATTTGTAATCCAGTTCTAAAGACATAATTAAATAATGACACTGTCTTAATAGAGCTAATGGAGAATTTGGATTTGTCTCATATTTAATGAAGTTTGCATCATTGATTGATTCTAATGCTGTGAAGCTGCATTGAATCAGTCTTTATTGTATTACAAGTTGATAATGCACAAACATTTTCTTTTCTTTACAGTATATTTACTGTAATGCTATATCACTGCAGTTTTTGGATGTGGCCCTTATGCTGAATTAATGAATAAGTGTGGTTATTCATCATGAACATAATCTCCATTTTAATAGAGCTATAATAAGCTTTGTTGTCTTGTGATTTTGGGAGTGAGTAGTGACATGTCCCTGACAGGTTTTTTTTAAGATTCACTGATCCTTTCTTGCACAGTGCAGCCAAATGCACTGTTTTGGTTCTGAGACCTCAGATTTAAATGTAAAAAAGGATAGAATTAATAAATGCTCATCTGACAGTGTTTTATAGAATGTTTCATGGGGTTTACGCCACAACGAGCACATTTGCTACGCTTTGTTTACTTAACGTCTTTGCAACACATTGGCATTGTCTTCCCCAAGGCATTGAGAAATGTCTGTGCCGGACACTAGGAAGTCTGCCCGTCTTGCACCTGTTGTGAGAGGAAGCGCTTGTCCCGCGGGGTTCTTTATCACAGATCAGGTTGCATTGTGTGCTCATAGTGACCGTATCCAAGGTCCAAAGCTTTCAGGATGCATGACTGCTTGCATTTGTGAACCGGATCAGGGATGGTAGACATAAATGCACGGCCTTGTTGAACCAATTGACCCGGTTTGATCACATACCCTTTTATGAAATGGCATTGCAATGCATTGCTTTCTTTGACTAGATTTTACTCTGTGCATCACAAATAATCTGCAAAATGTGTGAGATTGATTAAACTGCAATATCCTATGAATGCACCTGTTGCATATCACACTCTGCAGAAATGCATTGAACCATGCTCATGCATTGTATCTGTTGCTTGCAAAGCAGCCCTGCAATAAAATGTTCTATAAAATATGCTAATTGCTGTTTAATAGGGTACATGAGTTGTTTGTATCTCTGGAAGACTGTCGTAATGTTGGTGATTTGATAGCTTGTGTGCGTGATATGTGTTTGTAAGCTAAAACCAGGATGAACCTTGCCTCCAGGTCCATCACTCTTCACGTTCTCAGGGGTGTAAAGCTGGTTTCTCAAAGAGCGAAAAACGTTTACTGGATTGTACTATAGAAGCTATACTGCTTTAGACCATCTCTAGTGTTACACCACATAGTAACACTAGATACAAGTTCCTTCAAACATAAGTTGTGTTCCCAAGGCATGAAATTTGAGACTCATTTGCATACATTGTTTGATATTACATGGCTTCCTCTGTGAGGAAAGCATTTGCTCGAGACTCTCAGCAAGTCGTGCTTGCAGACAAAATTACACAGTATTTCATCGAATGCAGCAAAGTGATCAATTGTATGCTGTCAATGCATCCTACAAGACTGAATTGAGTCTTTCGTGGTTTGTACTGTTTTGTGTGTGTGACATCTAAGAGAGCATTCGGTTTGGCTCTATCCTCGGGGCTTTAGGGGCACAAGTGTCGTTTAGTGCTGTCAAACTGAGCGCTTGTCATACCACAGGCTGTGAAGCTCAGCAGAATGTTGCTCAATGTTCTTTTCTGAAAATGCTTGACTAGAGTCCCGTCCACATGGCTGACTGCATTGCAAAGCGAGGGGACACGAGGAGGAGGTGCATTGGATGGTGTGCTGAGAGCCCAGGGCTCACTGCTCCATAAACAACTAGACAATGTCTCAGTTCTTCCGCAACAACCCCAAAACCATTGCAATGATCTCAGTTAGGTTTGAATGTTCATATGGTCATAATAGAGGTGATGATAAAATTTTGCCGCTCAAACGTTGCTCTTTCATAGCTTAATGTAGCTCTTGGTTGTATTTCTGTCTAGTATTGACTTTAGCTTGGACGTTTTTCTTAAAATTCCTTCAAGAAATGAAAATAGACACAAATAAGACAAAATAAGTTGTAAATAAGGCACAAAATATTTAAATATGTCTTAATACTTCAAAATTTCACATTGCCATTTCTTTTTAATTGTGAAATTTACTATACCTTTTTTCATTGTAGTTGATGTACAGTAAATAACTATAATATAAATGTGAATCAGTTTTGATTGCAGATTTGAGTTTCAGAAGGTATCTCAACTTGCAAGATTCCTAGGGATTTTTCCTCAAAGTCTCCATTTGCTTAGATCAAAATATCTAATTTGGGTTTTTTCATATGGGGTTGTATCGTGAGCTCAGTGTAAGATCTGTTCTGAAAGTTCAGATAACGCGTGTGAAAATACTGAAGTCAGTAAGAAAGTGAATTTGAGAAGCAGGAGGCTTCAGTATTTGTTCTTTATTTAGTCTTATTTTCTGCTTTTCAGAAACACTTGAGATTACAGATATTTATGCTCTTGTCTTCTCATGGCTGTGTTTCAGGTACAGGCCAGCAGCTGCCAGCTTGGCGGGAGGAGCATTTCCTGGCCTGAATGCGAACCGACTGCAGCTGGAGCATGTCCACTGCAGGCTTGACTGCCCAGGAGATCTGTTTACCCGCACAAAGCCTATTCCTGCGGGACAGCCATTGGCATAGCATGGCCGGAGCTAAGCCCTCTTGGAAATACCATGATCTACACAAGTGAGTGCAACACTAAAAGCACAAGTGCGTTTCTTTTGTGTTGAACATGGATTAGTTTTACAAGTCCCTGGACAAGCTCTGCATGACTGAGCAGAAAAACAGGAAATGGCTTGATATTAACATGGTTCATATGATATTAATGAACCTAGGATTTTTGTCTGATTAGCTCTCCTGTTCTTAATCTACAGTTTATACTTCACCATTGATTCTTCTATGGATTATAACATTCAGTCCCGGCAACAGGTGCTGCCATCATTCTCAGGAGCGTACGGTAAGTTGCATTACAACATAAGTTTCATCATTATGAAAAGTTCACTCAAATTTACTCACCCTCATTTCATTCCAAACCTGTATGGTGTGGTTGTTTTTTTTTTTTTTTTTTTTTTCGTCTTTCTTTACATTTAGAGACAATTCAAAGTGGCCGCAGACAAAAGCATCAAACAGCACCAAAAAAATGCCTTAAAATAGACTACAACATGCACTATTTTTTGACGAGCCATATTTGATTTAAGAGCAACGGATGGGAATGTTTTCAACTACACGGTCTTCAGAAGGCTAATTTAGTGAAATATAGCATATGTGATTACTTTTATATTGCATTTTTTTTCTCCTTTTTGGAGAATGAAAGAAGTGGTCATAATGAACAGTCTTTTTATGGAAAGAACTGCAAAATTATCTGCAAAAAAAGCATATGGGTTTGCAATGACTTGAATGAGTAAATAACAGTTCCTTAAACTCATGTACTAAATACTAAAGATAAGAGAAAGATGAGAAAACGATGTTGTCATTGGATGAATCAAAGGTGTAATAATGCATCGAAGTGTATGTGGCTCAAACAGTAGAACATGGTGCTAGCAACACCAGGGTCATGGGTTCGATTTCAGGGAATGCACAAACTAATAAAATCTGATGTTTGGATAAAAGCCTCTGCCAAATTTAATGTAAATAGTGATTAATACTTTTGGAGAAAGTCATAAGCTTAAAGGTGCCATAGAATGGAAAACTGTATTTACCTTTACCTATTCAAATAATAAGAGTTCTGTACATGGAAATGACATACCGTGAGCCTAAAACACCATAGTTTTCTCCTTATGTAAATCTCGTGAATAAAAAAGACCACGGAAAAATGGGCGAATCAGAACATAACACCGACTGTGACGTAACAGTCGGGATCACTATGCCCCCAACATTTGCATAACGTCTACCCGCCCATGTTCTAGGCCAGCCGAACCATCAGAAGTTCTGCAGGTATTGTAAAGAAACAAGCGAGGACAACAGCGAAAACATGGAACTAAATGTTATGTTCCAGGCTGTGCAGGGGATGTGACGTGTAGGGATGGGTTGGTGTCTGTATTCAGAAAGGCACGGAAAGCAAATGACACGTTCTAATAAAATAACGTGAGGCACTAAAGGGACATAGTTAGCTTGTTAGCAGTAGTCTGTTGCATTACAGTACATAATATTTCACTTACCACATAAACAGAGTAAGGAGAGATGACTGAGGATGATGGCGAAAGATTTACAGATCCTGAGCACCACTGACAAGCATTTGATCTTGTAAAATGTGTGGTAAGTACTGCCGCTCCATAGTATAAACATAGTTTGTGCGATTGCGAATCTCGTAAGCGAAAGTGAAACTATAACACGATCGACCAATCGTTCAAAAGCAGTTTCAATGTCCTGCATATTAATAGTGGCTCTCTGATGCCCGCATTTTATATACAGTATAATTACCCGACGATATAACTGCGAGAGAAAGTATTGAAATATATATTTTCCTCCCTGTGTCTCCTTCCTGCTGTGAGCTACTGAAATGAGCCGCACTGTGAAACAGCCAAACAGAGCAGAGCTCATTATTATTCATGACCCTTCCAAATAAACCAATAACAAACCATTTCATTCTAGGGAGAAATCCTAGGGTGGAAAATGCACATGTAAAACCGTTTCTGGAGATTTTTTGCCCTTACCTAAGCCACATACCTTCTATGTAGATATCAGAGAACAATTTAAAATACTGTATCAATGCATTCTATGGCACCTTTAAAGGTGAAGTGCAATTTCTGTTCCACTTGCGGTCACCTCTTTTACATTGATGGTAATTAGGTTTTTAGGTTTCATGATTTGCATAAAAGAACAATTTATTCATTTAGATCTTAAAAACTGCTATATACTCATTCTCTGCTACCTTCCTGTTCAAACAGAACAGCGGACTCATCTTCAGTCACCAAACAGCCCAGGAGGCCAGCCCTTGCCACCCAAAAAGCCCAGACCTTCCCAGCTCACCTTGCACACGGACCCTTTCACGTCCAGCCCTGCTGAAGACGACCAAGTGGTTCCCTGCTTTCAACGTCTAACGGTATCTGACCGCATCAGTCCTCCCCAGACGCCCAGCCGAGTCACCAAACCCCTTCCCCCAATTCCCGGTTCAGCAGAGCTTTCCCCGGATCAGGCTATGGACAGTGAGGTAGAGTTCTTTAATGGAGATGACAATCGCTGCCTAGTTTCTGAATCTTGCTCAAAACAGTCTTCGTTCCGCTATGGAATGCCCAGTCGGAGGAGTTTCAGGGGCTGTGGACAGATTAACTATGCATACTTTGAAGGTCCAACATCCCTGCAGAAGCCACAGCTGCAGCCGCAAAAGCCGAGGCAGGAGCGGGAAACCCAGCAGAGGGAACAGGAGCTCCGTGAGCAGCAGCAGCAGCAAAACTGTCTCCGACAGCAAGAACGTACGCAAAGGAAGTTGCGGCGCTCCCATTCTGGCCCCGCCGGCTGCTTCAACAAACCCACCTCCTTCCGGCTGTCCAGCCACCACCGGAACACGCAAGGCCTGGATAAACCGGAAGTTCCTCCCAGAGTTCCTATTCCCCCACGTCCAATCAAGACTGGAGACTACCGCCGCTGGTCAGCCGAAGTCTCATCGGGAGCCAACAGCGACGATGACCGACCTCCGAAAGTACCTCCTAGAGAACCTTTATCCGGCGGTAGTTCCCGCACCCCGAGCCCAAAGAGCCTTCCAGTGTACCTCAACGGGATCATGCCCCCAACGCAGAGCTTTGCCCCAGACCCTAAATATGTCAGTCGTGGCCTGCAACGACAGAATAGTGAAGGCTCCCCGTGCATTCTGCCCGTCATGGAGAATGGCAGGAAAGCGAGCACCACGCACTACTTCCTTTTGCCGCAACGTCCGTCGTACCTGGACAAACATGAGAAGTATTTAACTGACAGCACAGCGAGTCGAGGCACGGATGCCTCGGATTCGAGTCTGGACTGGGACTGTCAAAGCAAAAGGAAAACGACGCACCAAATAGACTTGGTATGAAAAAACCGGGGCATATTCGACCCCCGAAACTTTTCCCGCTTCTTTGTCACAGCTTTGCTCTAGCGCTCCGAGCGAGTTACGTATGAATTGCAGTTACTGGGATTTCTCTTGTTTTGGAAACAGTTCTAACGGTTCTCTTAGAGCGAGCTCGGAAACTATTTTGATGTTTTTTTTAATTTCATTTCTATGTGAAATGTAAGTGTTGAAATGATGGTGCAGTTGTTTGGTATTAGCTGGTCTGGTACCTCCATACTTCAGTGTTGTAAATTTTCGTAGTCTCATTTTATATCACATTGAAGATTATTTTTATGTCTCGGAACATGTAGTTGAGCATGTTCTTCTGATCATAGGGACATAGGGTCAGTAAATGCTTCTTTACATTTGTGTCGTCTACCATATATATGAAGTATAAAATCGGCCCGACTTTTTTTCGTGGCCGGCATTTGAAGTGAAGGGTATTCCATCTTATTGCATTGCATACTGCATGCAAGCACGCAATCTGACACATGCACACTATTTCGCAGTTCTTCTGTTGGACTAATGCTCTCAGCTTTTGTCAGGACACTCTTTTGTGTGCTTTTGTTCATGTGGCCTGTCTGTACAATTTGTCTTGATTGTGTGTTACATAGAAACAGGCTAAGTATTGCTTTTCTGTTCTAAGTTCTGTGTGTGTGTGTGTGTGTGTGTGAGTGAGTGATTCAAGAGCTGAATGTGTTACATTTGCCCAGTTTTGGCACTGCTTTTAAGCTTTCATAAGCTGCTTAAAACGGCAGCTGAAATGTTGCCCTCTGAATGAACGGAGTATTTCCGATCCCTGGCTTCTCGCTGAGGTGTAGTGTGTTCTTTTGTTGCACAAAAAGCAATACTTGTAAAACTTGTGAATGCGTTTTTCTCCTCTTTTAAAGTGCTGTCTCCACGTGAAGCTGTGAGCCATTGTCTGCGATAGGATTTTCTCAAGTACTACCTCCCTTTATAGTTCTACTTCTTCTGAAATACCCAACTACGGATTACAAAGACTCAACAAATACAATCTCCTTTGACGTACACAGGTCCGTACAAGGAAACAGTTGCCCCTGATCTATATTTCTTCATGTTTTGCCCATTCGAAACAGTCAGTCATTAACACTTCCTCAATGAAAACGCATCTTCGACCGATTTTTAAGAGCTACGTGGAGTTAAAGTCCATGTGTGGTGCATTTGGCTGAGCTCACACATACTGATCTTCCTGTTACTGTACATGCATTCCTGTTAGACGTGATTACAGTGGGTGTGGGCACCAGAGACTTTGGCTGCTGGCAGCTGGTGAATGAGATGTTTTATTATTCTATATTGTTTCCAGAACCATCGTGATAACTCAGTAAATGTAGCAAGTGCCATGCAATTTAAAAAAGGGGAAAGTAAGACTATAAAAACATGCTGTTTGGAAGCTATGAGGTCAAGTACAGCTTACCACCTCACAGGATTTTGTACTCATTTGATGCCATGGTTTTTATCCTTAATTTTTACCAGTTTGTATATGTTTACATTATACCTTGTTATTTTCCTTTTAGCAGTCTTACCTAAAAAAAAAAAAAAATGAAATGAAGGCAAGTTCAAGAAGAAATAGACATCTCTGCTGTGTTATGTATGTGTGTGTGTGTATGTGTATATATATATGTATATGTATATGTGTGTATATATATGTATATGTATATATATGTGTGTATGTGTGTATATATATATATATATATATATATATATAAGCAAAGTGCACTGAGAAAACAGTATGTTGTGATGTGTAAAAGTATTTAACATCGTCCTCTTACCCAAACTGAATAGTTGTTAGTCTATTGTATCTTGTAAAGTAATAAAAATAAATACTTATTTATGAATCAAGTTTGTCTTTATCTGATATTCTGTTGTATTTCATGCTCTGAAGTATGTCGTATCTCTGAGAAACACAGATATATAGCTGTTTTGCCTGTTTTATCACATCCACGCCCCTGTGCTCTGCCTCATTACTATTGGCCTGGCTCCAGACAGGAGGAAGGTGAACTGTACTTTTGCACTTAAAAACCGATCTTAGATCAGTTCTGTGGTTGCCTTTACGGAGATGATGGGTTGGTTTGAAGGGATGCGTGTCTCGGAGCGGTTTTACAGGGCACCATCTAGCAAACCTGGGAATTACTCACATAGACCGGTATTTTCTGCCTTGCTGATCGGGGAAAATGCTGTTTCTCTGGTCTTTTTTTTTTTTTTTTGGTGCGTAAAAGCCTTTGGATGAAACGATAAGCAGCTGAAATGAGCAAATGATATGTCCAAAACAGATCGATCATTTTAACACTAATGTATAGAAACTGAAATGAATCGCAGTCTGGTCTTTTTTTTTGTGCCCAAAAGCCTTGGATGAAATGATAAGCAGCTGAAAGGAGTGAACAATAAGTTCCCTGTATGTCCCAAACCATTCAATTTAATATACTAAATAACTTATAAAAACTCAAATTAACCACAACTATGACCACCTAGAATGTCACATGGTTTGTTATTGCTTTAGCTTTTGGTTTTTTGAAATTGAAATTAATTACTTCTAAACTGTACTTTTTCATGTTAATGTGATGAACCTGTTATCTCTTCTACTCGACAAATTAGGCTCAGATTACAGGAAATGAAGTCATCCTGTTCACCTTCAGTTGCATTTACTCTGTTTCTGTTTTAATTTTATACACTGTAAAAAATTATAAGTTGACTTAACTTAAAAAAATTGAGGAAACCCGTTGCCTTAAAATTAAGTAAATGATAATTTAAAAAATAAGTTAAGTGAATTATCAAGTTCGCTTAACTTTAAAAAAAATAAATAAAATTATTTACTTAATAATTTTAAGGCAACGGGTTTCCTCAATTTTTTTTTAAGTTAAGTCAATTTATCACTTTTTTACAGTGTATTACAGTTACTATTCTTCTTATTTTTTTAAAATCTTAATATATAGCTATAATTCATTTTTAGTTTTACTAAATTTTGATACTTTAGTCATTTTAATAAACTTGTTTCAGTTAGTAGCCAAGGCAATATTTTTAATCCCTAGAAGTGTTAATCTAATATCTAAATTTTATTTGATGTTATTTTAAGCAGTGAATCGGGACATAGTGTCAAGAGATGGTATCCAAGCTTTTGAAAATTATATATTGAACTAATATCGAATTGAAAATAATTTCTTTTTATAACTCAAACTTTATCTGTTGATATTTGTTGAACATGTCCTAAAAATAATAGTAATGACACAGAAAATCATTTAAAAGACATTTCAAGTTGATTCACCTCACCTGTGAAATGGAAATGACTCTTTGCAAACCAGTAATTCAACTCTTAAAAAAAAAAAAAAAAAAAAAGATAAACTTCCTGATTAATCACAACCCGATCAAAAGCAGACAATAGGGAGGATCTATAGTTGAACTTGAACCATACACATTAAGGTTCAAAAAAAGCAAACAACTAGTTTAGATGGCCCTGACTTAGATCTGTTATCTGTCAACCCAACGAAAACATTCACTTACTCACACACAAACATACATGGCTACTAATAGCTAAATGAGTACATACTTCTATTGTTTTATATAAAACTAATTATAATTACTACAGACTAATCCAAACTCACACCCTATCCTGCCCCTCAAAGATCCCCCCCCCCCCCCCACCTTTTCATTCTTTACCATATTTACAGCATTTTAATACTAGAAAAACAAAATCTGAAAGAGTAAGTTTATGATTGATTTGGGTAATTATCACACAAAAAATGTTAGGTTTAAATTTATTGCAAGAATGATTAACTCTTTAATTTTTCTATACTCAGAAAATGATGCACGATGATTAGAATATTATTTTATAGGGCCTAGAGCAGACAAGCATCATATGTGATCACACAGGTGTAGCATATTTGCATACAGCTTCAATTTAATAAATAAATAAACTAGGGAGTGTTATCATAACAAACTATGTTTATTTAGACAATTTAGTGAGATTTATGAGAACAGATTAATCAGTCCTTGCAATGCAGTTTGTCAGCGCTAACAATACTTTATACTTTTTTGCATTATGAAAGTGGTCAGGCAGTACCTTTACAATGTGGTATATTAGATATATTTTTCTTAATTTGAAATCCAATTAAGATTAAAGAGTTTGAGATGGACCAACCGACTATTTACAAGTAAAGGACAACTTTGATGATGAGAAGCATCAGCCAAACAGGGGAAGACAGCATGGCATATAATTAAGTCTGTAGTGCCTCCTAGTGACCTTATACCGACATTGCATTTTTTTTTTTTTTTTTTTGATGAACATGGTGTTCAGTGTAGCCAATAACTTGTAATGCACATTTGCTTTATTAAAAAAAAAAAAAAAAAAAAAAAAATTAAAAAACATACTTACTTTGGAAACATACTGTATATTCAGCACAGTTTTTTTCACTATAAATATCAACTTACAAAAATATATTAAATGTGCTTTCAGTATAAACAAGTAATACCCTGCTATGATTACAAAACCCATAGATAACATACTAAGTACAGTGTCAACAAAAACAAACATTAAAAAAACATCAACATAACTGACTTAACAAGTTGGTTGATGTGGTAGCATTGAAAATAGATATGAAATTATAATTAAAAATGCAATTATTAATAAAGATGATTATTAATAATAATAATTGTAATTTACCCTCTCATACCAAGAAAACAAAAATTTTTCTGCCTTTTTACACAATATTTCTGCTTATATTGTTCCTATATTGTAAGTCACTTTGGATGAAAGCGTTTGCTAAATGTCTAAATGTAACATAAATAGCAGCATTTTGCATTTATGTGGCGTCGAGCAGGAAGCCCCGCCCACACCGTCAGTTCATTGGACCGAAGTACAGCTTCTAATGTTTATCAAACTTGGACGTAGAGAGAGTGAAGGTGTAACATTTTAAAAGAGGATTTTACATGACAAACCATAAATCACAAACCATAAAAAGCATGCCCTCTAGTAAAGCATCACAGAAATCATAAAAAATACAAGGTATGTGTGCAAACAGAGAGATTTGCTCTGATTGGCCGTGTTTTGTGATCGTGTCGGTGACTGTATAATGCAGCGGACCATATTTTAACACCCCACACATATTTAATTACAAATGTGTTAATTATTAATTTATGCATGTGCTGGAGTGGCTTTGTAGATGAGTGTTTTTGAGTTCTAAGTGACTTAGTTTTACAGAGGTGCTTTATAAATTGTTCTTGTGCCATGTAAATATTATGACATACTTGACAATACTTGAAATACTCCAAATAATCTGCAACAAACCCAGTTAATGTATGTATTATTATGTTGGCTTCCTGAGATTATAGTGGCCAAATACTTTAAAAAATATTTTAAATAATATTTGTCATTTCTGTTCATCAGACATCCATTGCTTCACTTCAGTTGATCCTTTATCTGTAGCAGAGAGAGAGAGAGAGAGAGAGGGGGAGAGGAAAGAGGAGAGAGGGGGTAAAAAGATTCAAACTAACAATACAATACATGATATGTTTCTTATTTCCTATCCCAATGTATTTATTAAATGAAAAGCACAATTGTTCATCCTACCGTACAGGTGTATTTTCATGGAATGAGCTGAAAAACCCAGGTGCTGAAAAGTTTTGATGCCCATAACCTCTGTCTATTGATCCTGAAATAATATAGTTAAAATTTTCAGTTGTCATGTTCTCACATCTATTCTGATGTTTGAGAGTTTCAACTTGTACTGCTGGTGTATGCATGCACAAAGCAACAAATAGATTTCATACCTCTTGATGTAAAATCAAAGAAGTCACCGTCAAAAAATGATAACCTCCTTCTGCTTGATGTTCTGCTGAAATTAGATCATGGTGTTATTTGTTTGTTTTGATGTTTTGGTCTATGAATATTCACAGAAACAGTTATACAGACCTCTTGGCTCTGTAGAGCACCAGAATCATCACAGCCAAGACAATGATAAGCAGAGCAAAAGCTGCTAAACAGCCGAAGAGAACAGCGTAGAAACCGGCCCCTCTGCTGTAAAGCTCACACTGAGCTCCATAGTACTTCTCAAAGGGAGAACTGTAACACCTAGACAGTTAGCAAAATTAATAGGAGAGGATAAGTTGATAACAAAATGATTTCTTTATTTCTGAAGACATTGACTAGTGAATATTTCATTATTGCCCATCATATTCAAATGTAATTATTGTTAAGTTTGAATTGCTTAGTTAAATATGATGTCAATTCTTAAATTATTAAGCTTATATATATATATATATATATATATATATATATATATATATACACATATACAGTCATGGCTAAAAATATCGGCACCCTTGGTAAATATGATCAAAGAAGGCTGTAAAAATTAATCTGCATTGTTAATCCTTTTGATCTTTCATGTAAAAAATATCACAAAAATCTAACCTTTCATTGGTTAATAAGAATTTTAAATGGGGGAAATATCATTATGAAATAAATGTCTTTCTCTAATACACATTGGCCACAATTAACAGCATCCTTTTATTCAATACTTTTTGAAACCTCCATTTGCCAGTTTAACAGCTCTAAATGTTCTCCTATAATGCCTGATGAGGTTAGAGAACACCTGACAAGAGATCAGAGACCATTCCTTCATCCAGAATCACTCCAGACCCTTTAGATTCCCAGCTCCATGTTGGTGCTTCTTCTCTTCAGTTCACCACTCATTTTCTATAGGGTTCAGGTCAGAGGACTGGAATGGCCAGCAGAAGCTTGGTTTTGTGCTCAGTGACCCATTTTTGTGTTATTTTTGAGGTTTGTGTTTGGATTATTGTACGGTTGGAAGATCCAAACATGGCCCATTATAAGATTTCTAACAGAGTCAGTATTGATTTTTTAAAATCTGTTGGTATTTGATAGAATCAGTGATAGACACACGTCCTCTTCCAGGAAGTTTCGTAACATTTTATGTTGATTGGAAATTCTTAATTATTGCCCTGATGGTGGAAATGGGAATTTTCACTGCTCTAGCTCTTTTCTTAAAGCCACTTCACTAATTTGTGGAGCTCAATTATCTTTTGCTGCACATCAGAAATATATTCTTTGGTTTTTCTCATTGTGATGGATGATTAAGGGAATTTGGGCTTTGTTTTCCCTCCTATTTATATTTCTGTGAAACACGAAGCCATGGCTGGATAATTTCATGTTCATAATCACCCTGGAGTGCTCAAAATTGTGAATATGAATGGGAATACACTTCAGAGATATTTTACTCATAAGAATTTCTAGGGGTGCCAATAATTGTGTCCAATGTGTATTTGAGAAAAACATTTATTTCATAATGATATTTCCCCCTATTTTAAATTCTTATTATCCAATGAAATGTTAGATTTTAGTCAATTTTTTAAAATAAAAGATCAAAAGTATTAACAATGCATATTAATTTTCACAGCCTTCTTTGATCATATTTACCAAGGGTGCCGATATTTTTGGCCATGACTGTATGTGTGTGTATATATATTATATTATATCATATTATATGAGGGCTGCCACTTTAATCATTTGTAGGTAAATATCCTTAGATTAACTGAAGACTATGCATGTAGTTATTAGAATTTGCTTTTAAAGACTTACATGCACTTTGGTCCATTTATTGCATTTAGGCATTCACCTTGTTGATTACAGAATTTGGGATTTTTTTTGCATGATCCCACACATACCCATGCTCCATCTTCAATTTCTACTGTTAAGTTTGCAAAATTCACTGTGCATTGCACAAATGGTTGTAGATCTGAAATATCTACACACAACAAAGATAAAAATGTGAAATTCAAGTTAAAGATCTCTATAAATTAATACAAAAGTATGGTGGTCCAGTTGTGCACAACAAAACGAAATCGCCACAACACAACTCATAGTACTAATTTCATTCTGTTGTGGCCTGTTTCTGTTGTGATGTACTAATTTTGTTGTGTTGCATCTATTAAAATGCATTTAGAATGATCACAAATTCAAGACATGATGGGAGAAAATGTATATATTTATACCATTTCATATAGTTAATCAAGTTCACATGAAGAGTGCTGTTTTCTCCAAATATTACCATGATTACAATTGTCATATTGATTTTTTTTTTTACAACAGTTCAATAAACAACTTAAGTTTTAAATACCACATTTCCTCTTTTTGCACTACAGGACTGTTTTGCAGCTCTGAGCAACATAACGGTGTTTCGTTCCTGAATTAATAAACTGTTTAAATGATCTGGTTCAATCGCAATAACTCACTTATAACCAGTCACTTGCTGCCACCTATTGGCGGTTTTTATTTCACATTCAAAGTATCTTTTATTATTTAAGTAATTTCAAATATTAGTATTCAATGTTTTGTGTTTAATATATCAAAACATTATTTATGCATTTGTAATTGCAGGTTTAATGCATTCATGTCTTGCATTAAACAGTGTGTAAATGCCACTTCAGATGCAGCTTTTGTGTTGATTTAATTTGCTTGGTAACAGTCCAGATGTCTTATTATTCTAATTTTCTGATTAAATGTAAGAATTTGACTCAAAAGATAATGGACACTTTTAGAAAAAATGGCTTTATAAAGGTAAAAATGCCCATAAAATGTAAAAATCAGTTTAAACTTATTGGAAAATATTAATTTCTATCAGTGTGAACTGACCACCACACAGAATACGAAGAATATCAAAAACTTTAGGAGCCAGTTGTCCACGGCAGTCCTTAAGGTCTAATTATCGTTGTTGATTATGTGTTGTGCTAATTTCACTGTGTTGCATCTTGGTTCCATTGTGTTGTGGAGATTTAGTTGTGTTGTGCACTAGGCCTACTGGGCCACCATACAAAATACATCTGGAGACATATTACAGAAATAGTAGAACAGTAATGGAACAATCCATGTGTCCTTTAAAGTAAAAAGTCTAGCTTAATCTTTTATTTATTAATCTTTCTTAATCTTTTATTAAATATGTTAAATCTGTTTCAAAAATAAAAACAGTAACTTACTTGATATTTTAACAGCCTCCGTGGAAATTTGGGCATCTTGGATGGAAACATTACCGAGAGCTATGCTGAGATTTTTAAATGAATCAGAGTCATTAAAAATTTTTTCCAGGGTGGGCCCCAAATCATTATTTAGAAACAATATTTGTGAGTTGTTGTTGGGATAGTTATATACTGCAATACTTTCAGCAATGACACTTCCTTGCCTAGATGGGAAAAATACATGCCACATATTAATATGTATTTTGCTTAACAAATAGGCTATATGTTTGAAATTCAAAATGAATCAACTTACATTAGCCTACGTATGTGCACATCCTTGAAATTTTGTGCATCTGCTCTTTTACAAAGGATTGAAAGCTGTCAAAAAAAAATAATAAACATTTTTTTATGAATATAAATGTTTATACATAATATATTTTGCAAATATGCTAATAATTCATATAAATCACTTCACTATGCCATGAAAGCTTTTCATTTACGTCTCCTGACTAAGATTAGTAATTAGAGTTAATGCATGCAATATTGCAGTAAATGCATTTACCTAATTTGAATTCAGACCTATTTCTCTTTTTCCCCCTGTCTTTTTCAAGTTTGTGACCTTTAAAGTACATTAAGAAAAGGAACTAGAAAAATTACCTCACGTTTTAAGATGAAAATGAGTTTTTTTGATTCTGGAGAGTTCACATTTTCATACCCGGTAAGATAGTCCGTCATAATTCTGAGAGAGATGTTTGCATTCCTTGTGGGTGTGCTTTCAGCTGCAAAAAAAAAAAAAAAAAAAATTGTAATAAATAAAAAAAACACAAAATGTAATAATGATCATTTAGGAATAGTATGATAAATACTCACACCAAGTAACTGTGGTAGAGTCATTTACAAAACTGCAAGAATCTCCAAAAGTGAAAGAATTGCACTGACACTGACATTTCCCAGATGTTACATTGAAGATGCATGGGGACCCATTACACTGACAATTCTCCAGACAGTTTTGAGTTGTTGAAACTGAATTGACAGTTGTTGCAACTGAATGAGGTTCTGTTGATTTTGATGAGGTGTTCTGGGTACTAGTTTGAGCAGAGGTGCTTGACTGGGATGATGTAGAAATGCTAAATGTTTGGGCTGTAACAGTTTGGGTTATTGTTTGATGTGAGTTAGGATTAGTGGGTGAGGCTGGTGAGTCTGAAGAAATTGTTCCAGTTGTTTCCAGTTGTGGAAATGTCGAATTAATTGACTGTGTTGAATGTATTTCTGTGCTTGAAGTTGAAATAATGGTTTGTGTCTGCTGGATTGTTTGTTCTGCAGGACTTGAAGATGGAAATGACATGGTAAATGCAGAAATAATCTGACCTTCTGAGGAAGAAGATGCTGAAAATGGAGAGGTTACTGTACTACTTGGTATATATGTTACTGTTGGACCATTTTCAGTTAAAGATAATGTAGTTTCCAGTGTTAAAACACTTTCCCTTGTAGATGATTGTGATGAGATTGTGCTCATAGGTGCCACAGCTGTTGTAAATGTTGATTGTGCTGCCGTTGTAGATTTTGATCCTGTGGTAGAAGGAAGCTGAATCGTTTGTGTCTGTTTGCTGGTTTGTTCTACACTAGATGAAGAGATTCCTGTTATAGATGAAGTGAATTCTGATGTACTTTGTGCCTGGGTCGTAGGCGATGTTCGTGCAGGAGATGAAGTTGTACCTGTTGTGGATAATGTTGGTTCAAATGTTGAACCACCTACAATGGTAGATGATTGAAATGAGGTCATGCTAATGGATTCTGATTCCGTGGTGGAAGGAAGCTGAATGGTTTGTGTCTGTTGGCTTGTTTGTTCTACACTAGATGATGACATTTCTGTAATAGATGAAGTGAATTCTGATGTACTTAGTGCTTGGGTCGTAGGCGATTGTGGTACGGGAGATGACGTTGTTCTTGTTGTGGACAATGTAGCTTCCAGTGTTGAACCACTTTCACTTGAAGATGACTCTAACGTGGTCATACTCATAGGTGTAACAGCTGTTGTAAATGTTGATTGTGCTGTCGTTGTAGATTCTGATTCCGTGGTGGAAGGAAGCTGAATGGTTTGTGTCTGTTGGCTTGTTTGTTCTACACTAGATGATGACATTTCTGTAATAGATGAAGTGAATTCTGATGTACTTAGTGCTTGGGTCGTAGGCGATTGTGGTACGGGAGATGACGTTGTTCTTGTTGTGGACAATGTAGCTTCCAGTGTTGAACCACTTTCACTTGAAGATGACTCTAACGTGGTCATACTCATAGGTGTCACAGCTGTTGTAAATGTTGATTGTGCTGCCGTTGAAGATTCTGATTCCGTGGTGGAAGGATGCTGAATGGTTTGTGTCTGTTGGCTTGTTTGTTCTACACTAGATGAAGACATTCCTGTAATAGATGAAGTGAATTCTGATGTACTTTCTTCAGTCAGAGGTGATGGTGGTGCTGAAGATGAAGGTGTACCTGTAGTGGACAATGTAGCTTCCGCTGTTGACCCACTTTCAAGTGTGGATGTTTCTAATGTGCTCCTGCTCATAGGTGTCACATCTGTTGTAAATGTTGATTGTGCTGTCGTTGTAGATTTTGATCCTGTGGTAGAAGGAAGCTGAATGGTTTGTGTCAGCTGGCTGGTTTGTTCTACACTAGATGAAGACATTCCTGTTATAGATGAAGTGAATTCTGATGTACTTTCTTCAGTCAGAGGCGATGGTGGTGCAGAAGATGAAGTTGTACCTGTTGTGGATAATGTTGGTTCAAATGTTGAACCACCTACAATGGTAGATGATTGAAATGAGGTCATGCTAATGGATTCTGATTCTGTGGTAGAAAGGAGTTGAGTGGTTTGTGTCTGCTGGCTTGTTTGTTCTACACTAGATGAAGACATTCCTGTTATAGATGAAGTGAATTCGGATGTACTTTGTTCTTGGGTTGTGGGCGATGTTTGTACAGGAGATGAAGTTGTCCTTGTTGTGGACAATGTAGCTTCCAGCGTTGAACCACTTTCACTTGAAGATGACTCTAACGTGGTCATACTCATAGGTGTCACAGCTGTTGTAAATGTTGATTGTGCTGCCGTTGAAGATTCTGATTCTGTGGTGGAAGGATGCTGAATGGTTTGTGTCTGTTGGCTTGTTTGTTCTACACTAGATGAAGACATTCCTGTTATAGAAGAGGTGATTTCTGATGTACTTTGTGCTTGGGTCGTAGGCGATGTTCGTACAGGAGATGAATTTGTCCTTGTTGTGGACAATGTAGCTTCCAGTGTTGAACCACTTTCACTTGAAGATGACTCTAACGTGGTCATACTCATAGGTGTCACAGCTGTTGTAAATGTTGATTGTGCTGCCGTTGAAGATTCTGATTCCGTGGTGGAAGGATGCTGAATGGTTTGTGTCTGTTGGCTTGTTTGTTCTACACTAGATGAAGACATTCCTGTTATAGATGAAGTGAATTCGGATGTACTTTGTTCTTGGGTTGTGGGCGATGTTTGTACAGGAGATGAAGTTGTCCTTGTTGTGGACAATGTAGCTTCCAGCGTTGAACCACTTTCACTTGAAGATGACTCTAACGTGGTCATACTCATAGGTGTCACAGCTGTTGTAAATGTTGATTGTGCTGCCGTTGAAGATTCTGATTCCGTGGTGGAAGGATGCTGAATGGTTTGTGTCTGTTGGCTTGTTTGTTCTACACTAGATGAAGACATTCCTGTTATAGATGAAGTGAATTCTGATGTACTTTCTTCAGTCAGAGGTGATGGTGGTGCAGGAGATGAAGTTGTCCTGTTGTGGACAATGTAGCTTCCAGTGTTGAACCACTTTCAAGTGTGGATGTTTCTAATGTGCTCCTGCTCATAGGTGTCACAGCTGTTGTAAATGTTGATTGTGCTGTCGTTGAAGATTCTGATTCCTGTGGTAGAAGGATGCTGAATGGTTTGTGTCTGTTGGCTTGTTTGTTCTACACTAGATGAAGACATTCCTGTAATAGATGAAGTGAATTCTGATGTACTTTCTTCAGTCAGAGGTGATGGTGGGGCTGAAGATGAAGGTACCTGTTGTGGACAATGTAGCTTCCGCTGTTGACCCACTTTCAAGTGTGGATGTTTCTAATGTGCTCCTGCTCATAGGTGTCACATCTGTTGTAAATGTTGATTGTGCTGTCGTTGTAGATTCTGATTCTGTGGTAGAAGGAAGCTGAGTGGTTTGTGTCTGCTGGCTTGTTTGTTCTACACTAGATGAAGACATTCCTGTAATAGATGAAGTGAATTCTGATGTACTTTGTTCTTGGGTTGTGGGCGATGTTTGTACAGGAGATGTTGGTGCAGGAGATGAAGGCGTACCTGTTGTGGACAATGTTGGTTCAAATGTTGAACCACCTACAATGGTAGATGGTTGAAATGAGGTCATGCTAATGGATTCTGATTCCGTGGTGGAAGGAAGCTGAATGGTTTGTGTCTGTTGGCTTGTTTGTTCTACACTAGATGAAGACATTCCTGTTATAGATGAAGTGAATTCTGATGTACTTTCTTCAGTCAGAGGTGATGGTGGTGCTGAAGATGAAGTTGTACCTGTTGTGGACAATGTAGCTTCCAGTGTTGAACCACTTTCAAGTGTGGATGTTTCTAATGTGCTCCTGCTCATAGGTGTCACATCTGTTGTAAATGTTGATTGTGCTGTCGTTGTAGATTCTGATTCTGTGGTAGAAGGATGCTGAATGGTTTGTGTCTGCTGGCTTGTTGTTTGCTCTACACTAGATGAAGACATTCCTGTTATAGATGAAGTGAATTCTGATGTACTTTGTCCTTCTGTCGTAGTAGATGGTGAAGATGAAGTTGTACCTGTTGTGGATAATGTTGGTTCAAATGTTGAACCACTTTCAATGTAGATGATTCTAATGTGGTCATGCTCATAGGTGTCATAGCTGTTGTAAATGTTGATTGAGCTGTCGTTGTAGGTTCTGATTCTGTGGTAGAACTAAACTGAGTGGTTTGTGTCTGCTGGCTTGTTGTTTGCTCTACACTAGATGAAGACATTCCTGTTATAGAAGAGGTGATTTCTGATGTACTTTGTGCTTGGGTCGTAGGCGATGTTTGTACAGGAGATGAATTTGTCCTTGTTGTGGACAATGTAGCTTCCAGTGTTGAACCACTTTCACTTGAAGATGACTCTAACGTGGTCATACTCATAGGTGTCACAGCTGTTGTAAATGTTGATTGTGCTGCCGTTGAAGATTCTGATTCCGTGGTGGAAGGAAGCTGAATGGTTTGTGTCTGTTGGCTTGTTTGTTCTACACTAGATGAAGACATTCCTGTTATAGAAGAGGTGACTTCTGATGTACTTTGTGCTTGGGTCGTAGGCGATGTTTGTACAGGAGATGAATTTGTCCTTGTTGTGGACAATGTAGTTTCCAGTGTTGAACCACTTTCACTTGAAGATGATTCTAATGTGGTCATGCTCATAGGTGTCACAGCTGTTGTAAATGTTGATTGTGCTGTTGTAGATTCTGATTCTGTGGTAGAAGGATGCTGAATGGTTTGTGTCTGTTGGCTTGTTTGTTCTACACTAGATGAAGACATTCCTGTAATAGATGAAGTGAATTCTGATGTCATTTGTCCTTCAGTTTTGGCCGATGTTGGTGCAGGAGATGAAGGCGTACCTGTTGTGGACAATGTTGGTTCAAATGTTGAACCACCTACAATGGTAGATGGTTGAAATGAGGTCATGCTAATGGATTCTGATTCCGTGGTGGAAGGAAGCTGAATGGTTTGTGTCTGTTGGCTTGTTTGTTCTACACTAGATGAAGACATTCCTGTTATAGATGAAGTGAATTCTGATGTACTTTCTTCAGTCAGAGGTGATGGTGGTGCTGAAGATGAAGGTGTACCTGTAGTGGACAATGTAGCTTCCGCTGTTGACCCACTTTCAAGTGTGGATGTTTCTAATGTGCTCCTGCTCATAAGTGTCACATCTGTTGTAAATGTTGATTGTGCTGTCGTTGTAGATTCTGATTCTGTGGTAGAAGGAAGCTGAATGGTTTGTGTCTGCTGGCTTGTTTGTTCTACACTAGATGAAGACATTCCTGTTATAGATGAAGTGAATTCTGATGTACTTTCTTCAGTCAGAGGCGATGGTGGGGCTGAAGATGAAGTTGTACCTGTTGTGGATAATGTTGGTTCAAATGTTGAACCACCTACAATGGTAGATGATTGAAATGAGGTCATGCTAATGGATTCTGATTCTGTGGTAGAAAGGAGTTGAGTGGTTTGTGTCTGCTGGCTTGTTTGTTCTACACTAGATGAAGACATTCCTGTTATAGAAGAGGTGATTTCTGATGTACTTTGTGCTTGGGTGGTAGGCGATGTTTGTACAGGAGATGAATTTGTCCTTGTTGTGGACAATGTAGCTTCCAGTGTTGAACCACTTTCACTTGAAGATGACTCTAACGTGGTCATACTCATAGGTGTCACAGCTGTTGTAAATGTTGATTGTGCTACCGTTGTAGATTCTGATTCCGTGGTGGAAGGAAGCTGAATGGTTTGTGTCTGTTGGCTTGTTTGTTCTACACTAGATGAAGACATTCCTGTTATAGAAGAGGTGATTTCTGATGTACTTTGTGCTTGGGTCGTAGGCGATGTTTGTACAGGAGATGAATTTGTACCTGTTGTGGACAATGTAGTTTCCAGTGTTGAACCACTTTCACTTGTAGATGATTCTAATGTGGTCATACTCATAGGTGTCACAGCTGTTGTAAATGTTGATTGTGCTGTTGTAGGTTCTGATTCTGTGGTAGAAGGATGCTGAATGGTTTGTGTCTGCTGGCTTGTTTGTTCTACACTAGATGAAGACATTCCTGTAATAGATGAAGTGAATTCTGATGTCATTTGTCCTTCAGTTTTGGCCGATGTTGGTGCAGGAGATGAAGTTGTCCTGTTGTGGACAATGTTGGTTCAAATGTTGAACCACCTACAATGGTAGATGATTGAAATGAGGTCATGCTAATGGATTCTGATTCCGTGGTGGAAGGAAGCTGAATGGTTTGTGTCTGTTGGCTTGTTTGTTCTACACTAGATGAAGACATTCCTGTTATAGATGAAGTGAATTCTGATGTACTTTCTTCAGTCAGAGGTGATGGTGGTGCTGAAGATGAAGTTGTACCTGTTGTGGACAATGTAGCTTCCGCTGTTGACCCACTTTCAAGTGTGGATGTTTCTAATGTGCTCCTGCTCATAGGTGTCACATCTGTTGTAAATGTTGATTGTGCTGTCGTTGTAGATTCTGATTCTGTGGTAGAAGGAAGCTGAATGGTTTGTGTCTGCTGGCTTGTTTGTTCTACTCTAGATGAAGACATTCCTGTTATAGAAGAGGTGATTTCTGATGTACTTTGTCCTTCAGTCAGAGGCGATGGTGGTGCAGAAGATGAAGTTGTACCTTGTTGTGGACAATGTAGTTTCCAGTGTTGAACCACTTTCACTTGAAGATGACTCTAATGTGGTCATACTCATAGGTGTCACAGCTGTTGTAAATGTTGATTGTGCTGCCGTTGAAGATTCTGATTCTGTGGTAGAAGGATGCTGAGTGGTTTGTGTCTGCTGGCTTGTTTGTTCTACACTAGATGAAGACATTCCTGTTATAGATGAAGTGAATTCTGATGTACTTTGTGCTTGGGTCATAGGCGATGTTTGTACAGGAGATGAAGTTGTACCTTGTTGTGGACAATGTAGTTTCCAGTGTTGAACCACTTTCACTTGAAGATGATTCTAACGTGGTCATACTCATAGGTGTCACAGCTGTTGTAAATGTTGATTGTGCTGTCGTTGTAGATTCTGATTCTGTGGTAGAAGGAAGCTGAATGGTTTGTGTCTGCTGGCTTGTTTGTTCTACACTAGATGAAGACATTCCTGTTATAGATGAAGTGAATTCTGATGTACTTTCTTCAGTCAGAGGCGATGGTGGGGCTGAAGATGAAGTTGTACCTGTTGTGGACAATGTAGTTTCCAGTGTTGAACCACTTTCACTTGAAGATGATTCTAATGTGGACGTGCTCATAGGTGTCATAGCTGTTGTAAATGTTGATTGAGCTGTTGTAGGTTCTGTTTCTGTGGTAGAAGGAAGCTGAGTGGTTTGTGTCTGCTGGCTTGTTTGTTCTACACTAGATGAAGACATTCCTGTTATAGATGAAGTGAATTCTGATGTCATTTGTCCTTCGGTTTTGGCGATGTTGGTGCAGGAGATGAAGGCGTACCTGTTGTGGACAATGTTGGTTCAAATGTTGAACCACCTACAATGGTAGATGATTGAAATGAGGTCATGCTAATGGATTCTGATTCTGTGGTGGAAGGATGCTGAATGGTTTGTGTCTGCTGGCTTGTTGTTTGCTCTACACTGGAAGTAGGTATTTCTGATGTTGATGAAGTGAATTCTGATGTACTTTGTGCTTGGGTCATAGGCGATGTTTGTACAGGAGATGAAGGCGTACCTGTTGTGGATAATGTTGGTTCAAATGTTGAACCACTTTCAAGTGTAGATGATTCTAATGTGCTCCTGCTCATAGGTGTCATAGCTGTTGTAAATGTTGATTGTGCTGCCGTTGAAGATTCTGATTCCTGTGGTGGAAGGATGCTGAATGGTTTGTGTCAGCTGGCTGGTTTGTTCTACACTAGATGAAGACATTCCTGTAATAGATGAAGTGAATTCTGATGTACTTTCTTCAGTCAGAGGTGATGGTGGTGCTGAAGATGAAGGTACCTGTTGTGGATAATGTTGGTTCAAATGTTGAACCACCTACAATGGTAGATGATTGAAATGAGGTCATGCTAATGGATTCTGATTCTGTGGTAGAAGGAAGCTGAGTGGTTTGTGTCTGCTTGGCTTGTTTGTGCTACACTAGATGAAGACATTTCTGATGTTGATGAAGTGAATTCTGATGTACTTTGTGCTTGGGTCGTAGGCGATGTTTGTACAGGAGATGAAGGCGTACCTGTTGTGGATAATGTTGGTTCAAATGTTGAACCACTTTCAAGTGTAGATGATTCTAATGTGCTCCTGCTCATAGGTGTCATAGCTGTTGTAAATGTTGATTGTGCTGCAGTTGAAGATTCTGATTCTGTGGTGGAAGGAAGCTGAATGGTTTGTGTCTGCTGGCTTGTTTGTTCTACACTAGATGAAGACATTTCTGATGTTGATGAAGTGAATTCTGATGTACTTGTCCTTCAGTCAGAGGTGATGGTGGTGCTGAAGATGAAGGTACCTGTTGTGGACAATGTTGGTTCAAATGTTGAACCACTTTCACTTGTAGATGATTGAAATGAGGTCATGCTAATGGATTCTGATTCCGTGGTGGAAGGAAGCTGAATGGTTTCTGTCTGCTGGCTTGTTTGTTCTACACTAGATGAAGACATTCCTGTTATAGATGAAGTGAATTCTGATGTACTTTCTTCAGTCAGAGGCGATGGTGGTGCAGAAGATGAAGTTGTACCTGTTGTGGATAATGTTGGTTCAAATGTTGAACCACCTACAATGGTAGATGATTGAAATGAGGTCATGCTAATGGATTCTGATTCTGTGGTAGAGGAAAGCTGAATGGTTTGTGTCTGCTGGCTTGTTTGTTCTACTCTAGATGAAGACATTCCTGTTATAGAAGAGGTGATTTCTGATGTACTTTGTTCTTGGGTCGTGGGCGATGTTTGTACAGGAGATGAAGTTGTCCTTGTTGTGGACAATGCAGCTTCCAGCGTTGAACCACTTTCACTTGAAGATGACTCTAACGTCGTCATACTCATAGGTGTCACAGCTGTTGTAAATGTTGATTGTGCTGCCGTTGAAGATTCTGATTCCGTGGTGGAAGGATGCTGAGTGGTTTGTGTCTGCTGGCTTGTTTGTTCTACACTAGATGAAGACATTCCTGTTATAGATGAAGTGAATTCTGATGTACTTTGTCCTTCTGTTGTAGTAGATGGTGAAGATGAAGTTGTACCTTGTTGTGGACAATGTTGGTTCAAATGTTGAACCACTTTCACTTGAAGATGATTCTAATGTGGACGTGCTCATAGGTGTCATAGCTGTTGTAAATGTTGATTGAGCTGTTGTTGTAGGTTCTGATTCTGTGGTAGAACTAAACTGAGTGGTTTGTGTCTGTTGGCTTGTTGTTTGCTCTACACTAGATGAAGACATTCTGTTATAGATGAAGTGAATTCTGATGTACTTTGTCCTTCTGTTGTAGTAGATGGTGAAGATGAAGTTGTACCTGTTGTGGACAATGTAGCTTCCAGTGTTAAACCACTTTCACTTGAAGATGACTCTAACGTTGTCATACTCATAGGTGTCACAGCTGTTGTAAATGTTGATTGTGCTACCGTTGTAGATTCTGATTCTGTGGTGGAAGGAAGCTGAATGGTTTGTGTCTGTTGGCTTGTTTGTGCTACACTAGATGAAGACATTCCTGTTATAGAAGAGGTGACTTCTGATGTACTTTGTGCTTGGGTCATAGGCGATGTTTGTACAGGAGATGAAGTTGTCCTTGTTGTGGACAATGTAGCTTCCAGCGTTGAACCACTTTCACTTGAAGATGACTCTAACGTGGTCATACTCATAGGTGTCACAGCTGTTGTAAATGTTGATTGTGCTGCCGTTGAAGATTCTGATTCCGTGGTGGAAGGATGCTGAATGGTTTGTGTCTGTTGGCTTGTTTGTTCTACACTAGATGAAGACATTCCTGTTATAGATGAAGTGAATTCTGATGTCATTTGTCCTTCGGTTTTGGCCGATGTTGGTGCAGGAGATGAAGGCGTATCTTTTGTGGACAATGTTGGTTCAAATGTTGAACCACCTACAATGGTAGATGATTGAAATGAGGTCATGCTAATGGATTCTGATTCCGTGGTGGAAGGAAGCTGAATGGTTTGTGTCTGTTGGCTTGTTTGTTCTACACTAGATGAAGACATTCCTGTAATAGATGAAGTGAATTCTGATGTACTTTCTTCAGTCAGAGGTGATGGTGGTGCTGAAGATGAAGGTATACCTGTAGTGGACAATGTAGCTTCCGCTGTTGACCCACTTTCAAGTGTGGATGTTTCTAATGTGCTCCTGCTCATAGGTGTCACATCTGTTGTAAATGTTGATTGTGCTGTCGTTGTAGATTTTGATCCTGTGGTAGAAGGAAGCTGAATGGTTTGTGTCAGCTGGCTGGTTTGTTCTACACTAGATGAAGACATTCCTGTTATAGATGAAGTGAATTCTGATGTACTTTCTTCAGTCAGAGGCGATGTTTGTACAGGAGATGAAGTTGTCCTGTTGTGGACAATGTTGGTTCAAATGTTGAACCACTTTCACTGTAGATGATTCTAATGTGGTCATACTCATAGGTGTCATAGCTGTTGTAAATGTTGATTGAGCTGTTGTTGTAGGTTCTGTTTCTGTGGTAGAAGTAAACTGAGTGGTTTGTGTCTGCTGGCTTGTTGTTTGCTCTACACTAGATGAAGACATTTCTGATGTTGATGAAGTGAATTCTGATGTACTTTGTCCTTCTGTCGTAGTAGATGGTGAAGATGAGAGGTACCTGTTGTGGACAATGTAGTTTCCAGTGTTGAACCACTTTCAAGTGTAGATGATTCTAATGTGGTCATACTCATAGGTGTCATAGCTGTTGTAAATGTTGATTGAGCTGTTGTAGGTTCTGATTCTGTGGTAGAACTAAACTGAGTGGTTTGTGTCTGCTGGCTTGTTGTTTGTTCTACACTAGATGAAGACATTCCTGTTATAGATGAAGTGAATTCTGATGTACTTTGTCCTTCTGTTGTAGTAGATGGTGAAGATGAAGGTACCTGTTGTGGACAATGTAGTTTCCAGTGTTGAACCACTTTCACTTGTAGATGATTCTAATGTGGACATACTCATAGGTGTCATAGCTGTTGTAAATGTTGATTGTGCTGTTGTAGATTCTGTTTCTGTGGTGGAAGGAAGCTGAATGGTTTGTGTCTGTTGGCTTGTTGTTTGTTCTACACTAGATGAAGACATTTCTGTTGTTGATGAAGTGAATTCTGATGTACTTTGTCCTTCTGTTGTAGTAGATGGTGAAGATGAGAGGTACCTGTTGTGGACAATGCAGCTTCCAGTGTTGAACCACTTTCACTTGTAGATGATTCTAATGTGGACGTGCTCATAGGTGTCATAGCTGTTGTAAATGTTGATTGAGCTGTTGTAGGTTCTGTTTCTGTGGTAGAAGGAAGCTGAATGGTTTGTGTCTGCTGGCTTGTTGTTTGTTCTACACTAGATGAAGACATTCCTGTTATAGATGAAGTGAATTCTGATGTACTTTCTTCAGTCAGAGGTGATGGTGGTGCTGAAGATGAAGGTGTACCTGTTGTGGACAATGTAGTTTCCAGTGTTGAACCACTTTCAAGTGTAGATGATTCTAATGTGCTCCTGCTCATAGGTGTCACATCTGTTGTAAATGTTGATTGTGCTGTCGTTGTAGGTTCTGATTCTGTGGTAGAAGGAAGCTGAATGGTTTGTGTCTGTTGGCTTGTTGTTTGTTCTACACTAGATGAAGACATTCCTGTTATAGATGAAGTGAATTCGGATGTACTTTGTCCTTCTGTCGTAGTAGTTGGTGAAGATGAAGGTACCTGTTGTGGATAATGTTGGTTCAAATGTTGAACCACTTTCATGTAGATGATTCTAATGTGGTCATACTCATAGGTGTCACAGCTGTTGTAAATGTTGATTGAGCTGTTGTTGTAGGTTCTGATTCTGTGGTAGAAGGAAGCTGAATGGTTTGTGTCTGCTGGCTTGTTTGTTCTACACTAGATGAAGACATTCTGTTATAGATGAAGTGAATTCTGATGTACTTTGTTCTTGGGTCGTAGGCGATGTTGGTGCAGGAGATGAAGTTGTCCTGTTGTGGACAATGTAGTTTCCAGTGTTGAACCACTTTCACTTGAAGATGATTCTAATGTGGTCATACTCATAGGTGTCACAGCTGTTGTAAATGTTGATTGTGCTGTTGTAGATTCTGTTTCTGTGGTAGAAGGAAGCTGAATGGTTTGTGTCTGTTGGCTTGTTTGTTCTACACTAGATGAAGACATTCCTGTTATAGATGAAGTGAATTCGGATGTACTTTGTCCTTGGGTCATAGGCGATGTTTGTACAGGAGATGAAGTTGTCCTTGTTGTGGACAATGTAGCTTCCAGTGTTGAACCACTTTCACTTGAAGATGACTCTAACGTGGTCATACTCATAGGTGTCACAGCTGTTGTAAATGTTGATTGTGCTGCCGTTGAAGATTCTGATTCCGTGGTGGAAGGATGCTGAATGGTTTGTGTCTGTTGGCTTGTTTGTTCTACACTAGATGAAGACATTCCTGTTATAGATGAAGTGAATTCTGATGTACTTTCTTCAGTCAGAGGTGATGGTGGTGCTGAAGATGAAGGTATACCTGTTGTGGACAATGTAGCTTCCAGTGTTGAACCACTTTCAAGTGTAGATGATTCTAATGTGCTTCTGCTCATAGGTGTCACATCTGTTGTAAATGTTGATTGTGCTGTCGTTGTAGATTCTGATTCTGTGGTAGAAGGAAGCTGAATGGTTTGTGTCTGCTGGCTTGTTTGTTCTACACTAGATGAAGACATTCCTGTTATAGATGAAGTGAATTCTGATGTACTTTGTCCTTCTGTTGTAGTAGATGGTGAAGATGAAGGTACCTGTTGTGGACAATGTAGCTTCCGCTGTTGACCCACTTTCAAGTGAAGATGATTCTAATGTGGTCATGCTCATAGGTGTCACATCTGTTGTAAATGTTGATTGTGCTGTCGTTGTAGATTCTGATTCTGTGGTAGAAGGAAGCTGAATGGTTTGTGTCTGCTGGCTTGTTTGTTCTACACTAGATGAAGACATTCCTGTTATAGATGAAGTGAATTCTGATGTACTTTGTTCTTGGGTCGTGGGCGATGTTTGTACAGGAGATGAAGTTGTCCTTGTTGTGGACAATGTAGCTTCCAGTGTTGAACCACTTTCACTTGAAGATGACTCTAACGTCGTCATACTCATAGGTGTCACAGCTGTTGTAAATGTTGATTGTGCTACCGTTGTAGATTCTGATTCCGTGGTGGAAGGAAGCTGAATGGTTTGTGTCTGTTGGCTTGTTTGTTCTACACTAGATGAAGACATTCCTGTTATAGAAGAGGTGATTTCTGATGTACTTTGTGCTTGGGTCGTAGGCGATGTTTGTACAGGAGATGAATTTGTCCTTGTTGTGGACAATGTAGCTTCCAGTGTTGAACCACTTTCAAGTGTGAAGATGACTCTAATGTGGTCATGCTCATAGGTGTCACAGCTGTTGTAAATGTTGATTGTGCTGTCGTTGTAGATTCTGATTCCGTGGTGGAAGGATGCTGAATGGTTTGTGTCTGCTGGCTTGTTTGTTCTACACTAGATGAAGACATTCCTGTTATAGATGAAGTGAATTCTGATGTACTTTGTCCTTCTGTTGTAGTAGATGGTGAAGATGAAGGTGTACCTGTAGTGGACAATGTAGCTTCCAGTGTTGACCCACTTTCAAGTGTGGATGTTTCTAATGTGCTCCTGCTCATAGGTGTCACATCTGTTGTAAATGTTGATTGTGCTGTCGTTGTAGATTCTGATTCTGTGGTAGAAGGAAGCTGAGTGGTTTGTGTCTGCTGGCTTGTTTGTTCTACACTAGATGAAGAGATTCCTGTTACAGATGAAGTGAATTCGGATGTACTTTGTCCTTCAGTCAGAGGCGATGGTGGTGCAGAAGATGAAGTTGTACCTGTTGTGGACAATGTAGCTTCCAGTGTTAAACCACTTTCACTTGAAGATGACTCTAACGTTGTCATACTCATAGGTGTCACAGCTGTTGTAAATGTTGATTGTGCTACCGTTGTAGATTCTGATTCTGTGGTAGAAGGAAGCTGAGTGGTTTGTGTCTGCTGGCTTGTTTGTTCTACACTAGATGAAGACATTCCTGTTATAGATGAAGTGAATTCTGATGTACTTTGTCCTTCAGTCAGAGGCGATGTTTGTACAGGAGATGAAGTTGTACCTGTTGTGGACAATGTAGCTTCCAGTGTTAAACCACTTTCACTTGAAGATGACTCTAATGTTGTCATACTCATAGGTGTCACAGCTGTTGTAAATGTTGATTGTGCTACCGTTGTAGATTCTGATTCTGTGGTGGAAGGAAGCTGAATGGTTTGTGTCTGTTGGCTTGTTTGTGCTACACTAGATGAAGACATTCCTGTTATAGATGAAGTGAATTCTGATGTACTTTCTTCAGTCAGAGGTGATGGTGGGGCTGAAGATGGAGGTGTACCTGTAGTGGACAATGTAGCTTCCGCTGTTGACCCACTTTCAAGTGTGGATGTTTCTAATGTGCTCCTGCTCATAGGTGTCACATCTGTTGTAAATGTTGATTGTGCTGTCGTTGTAGATTCTGATTCTGTGGTAGAAGGAAGCTGAGTGGTTTGTGTCTGCTGGCTTGTTTGTTCTACACTAGATGAAGACATTCCTGTAATAGATGAAGTGAATTCTGATGTATTTGTCCTTCGGTTTTGGCGATGTTGGTGCAGGAGATGAAGGCGTACCTGTTGTGGACAATGTTGGTTCAAATGTTGAACCACCTACAATGGTAGATGATTGAAATGAGGTCATGCTAATGGATTCTGATTCCGTGGTGGAAGGAAGCTGAATGGTTTGTGTCTGTTGGCTTGTTTGTTCTACACTAGATGAAGACATTCCTGTTATAGATGAAGTGAATTCTGATGTACTTTCTTCAGTCAGAGGCGATGGTGGGGCTGAAGATGAAGGTGTACCTGTTGTGGACAATGTAGCTTCCAGTGTTGAATCACTTTCACTTGTAGATGATTGGAATGAGGTCATGCTAATGGATTCTGATTCTGTGGTAGAAAGGAGCTGAGAGGTTTTTGTCTGTTGGCTTGTTTGTTCTACACTAGATGAAGACATTCCTGTTATAGAAGAGGTGATTTCTGATGTACTTTGTGCTTGGGTCGTAGGCGATGTTTGTACAGGAGATGAAGTTGTCCTTGTTGTGGACAATGTAGCTTGCAGTGTTGAACCACTTTCACTTGAAGATGACTCTAACATGGTCATACTCATAGGTGTCACAGCTGTTGTAAATGTTGATTGTGCTGCAGTTGAAGATTCTGATTCCGTGGTGGAAGGATGCTGAATGGTTTGTGTCTGTTGGCTTGTTTGTTCTACACTAGATGAAGACATTCCTGTTATAGATGAAGTGAATTCTGATGTACTTTCTTCAGTCAGAGGCGATGATGGTGCAGAAGATGAAGTTGTACCTGTTGTGGATAATGTTGGTTCAAATGTTGAACCACCTACAATGGTAGATGATTGAAATGAGGTCATGCTAATGGATTCTGATTCTGTGGTAGAAGAAAGCTGAATGGTTTGTGTCTGCTGGCTTGTTTGTTCTACACTAGATGAAGACATTCCTGTTATAGAAGAGGTGATTTCTGATGTACTTGGTTCTTTGGTCGTGGGCGATGTTTGTACAGGAGATGAAGTTGTCCTTGTTGTGGACAATGTAGCTTCCAGCGTTGAACCACTTTCACTTGAAGATGACTCTAACGTGGTCATACTCATAGCTGTTGTAAATGTTGATTGTGCTGCAGTTGAAGATTCTGATTCCGTGGTGGAAGGATGCTGAATGGTTTGTGTCTGTTGGCTTGTTTGTTCTACACTAGATGAAGACATTCCTGTAATAGATGAAGTGAATTCTGATGTACTTTCTTCAGTCAGAGGTGATGGTGGGGCTGAAGATGAAGGTGTACCTGTAGTGGACAATGTAGCTTCCGCTGTTGACCCACTTTCAAGTGTGGATGTTTCTAATGTGCTCCTACTCATAAGTGTCACATCTGTTGTAAATGTTGATTGTGCTGTCGTTGTAGATTCTGATTCTGTGGTAGAAGGAAGCTGAGTGGTTTGTGTCTGCTGGCTTGTTTGTTCTACACTAGATGAAGACATTCCTGTAATAGATGAAGTGAATTCTGATGTCATTTGTCCTTCGGTTTTGGCCGATGTTGGTGCAGGAGATGAAGGCGTACCTGTTGTGGATAATGTTGGTTCAAATGTTGAACCACCTACAATTGTAGATGATTGAAATGAGGTCATGCTAATGGATTCTGATTCCGTGGTGGAAGGAAGCTGAATGGTTTGTGTCTGTTGGCTTGTTTGTTCTACACTAGATGAAGACATTCCTGTTATAGATGAAGTGAATTCTGATGTACTTTCTTCAGTCAGAGGCGATGGTGGGGCTGAAGATGAAGGTGTACCTGTTGTGGACAATGTAGCTTCCAGTGTTGAACCACTTTCACTTGAAGATGACTCTAACGTGGTCATACTCATAGGTGTCACAGCTGTTGTAAATGTTGATTGTGCTGCCGTTGAAGATTCTGATTCCGTGGTGGAAGGATGCTGAATGGTTTGTGTCTGTTGGCTTGTTTGTTCAACACTAGATGAAGACATTCTTGTAATAGATGAAGTGAATTCTGATGTACTTTCTTCAGTCAGAGGTGATGGTGGGGCTGAAAATGAAGGTGTACCTGTAGTGGACAATGTAGCTTCCACTGTTGACACACTTTCAAGTGTGGATGTTTCTAATGTGCTCCTGCTCATAGGTGTCACATCTGTTGTAAATGTTGATTGTGCTGTCGTTGTAGATTCTGATTCTGTCGTAGAAGGAAGCTGAGTGGTTTGTGTCTGCTGGCTTGTTTGTTCTACACTAGATGAAGACATTCCTGTAATAGATGAAGTGAATTCTGATGTCATTTGTCCTTCGGTTTTGGCTAATGTTGGTGCAGGAGATGAAGTTGTACCTGTTGTGGACAATGCTGGTTCAAATGTTGAACCACCTACAATGGTAGATGATTGAAATGAGGTCATGCTAATGGATTCTGATTCCGTGGTGGAAGGAAGCTGAATGGTTTGTGTCTGCTGGCTTGTGTGTTCTACACTAGATGAAGACATTCCTGTAATAGATGAAGTGAATTCTGATGTCATTTGTCCTTCGGTTTTGGCTAATGTTGGTGCAGGAGATGAAGTTGTACCTGTTGTGGACAATGTTGGTTCAAATGTTGAACCACCTACAATGGTAGATGATTGAAATGAGGTCATGCTAATGGATTCTGATTCCGTGGTGGAAGGAAGCTGAATGGTTTGTGTCTGCTGGCTTGTTTGTTCTACTCCAGATGAAGAGATTCCTGTTATAGATGAAGTGAATTCGGATGTACTTTGTCCTTCAGCCGTGGCGATGTTGGTGCAAGAGATGAAGTTGTACCTGTTGTGGACAATGTAGCTTCCAGTGTTGAACCACTTTCACTTGAAGATGACTCTAACGTGGTCATACTCATAGGTGTCACAGCTGTTGTAAATGTTGATTGTGCTGTCGTTGTAGGTTCTGATTCTGTGGTGGAAGGATGCTGAATGGTTTGTGTCTGTTGGCTTGTTTGTTCAACACTAGATGAAGACATTCTGTAATAGATGAAGTGAATTCTGATGTACTTTCTTCAGTCAGAGGTGATGGTGGGGCTGAAAATGAAGGTGTACCTGTAGTGGACAATGTAGTTTCCAGTGTTGACACACTTTCAAGTGTAGATGATTCTAATGTGCTCCTGCTCATAGGTGTCACATCTGTTGTAAATGTTGATTGTGCTGTCGTTGTAGATTCTGATTCTGTCGTAGAAGGAAGCTGAGTGGTTTGTGTCTGCTGGCTTGTTTGTTCTACACTAGATGAAGACATTCCTGTAATAGATGAAGTGAATTCTGATGTATTTGTCCTTGGTTTTGGCTAATGTTGGTGCAGGAGATGAAGTTGTACCTGTTGTGGACAATGCTGGTTCAAATGTTGAACCACCTACAATGGTAGATGATTGAAATGAGGTCATGCTAATGGATTCTGATTCCGTGGTGGAAGGAAGCTGAATGGTTTGTGTCTGCTGGCTTGTGTGTTCTACACTAGATGAAGACATTCCTGTAATAGATGAAGTGAATTCTGATGTCATTTGTCCTTCGGTTTTGGCTAATGTTGGTGCAGGAGATGAAGTTGTACCTGTTGTGGACAATGTTGGTTCAAATGTTGAACCACCTACAATGGTAGATGATTGAAATGAGGTCATGCTAATGGATTCTGATTCCGTGGTGGAAGGAAGCTGAATGGTTTGTGTCTGCTGGCTTGTTTGTTCTACTCCAGATGAAGAGATTCCTGTTATAGATGAAGTGAATTCGGATGTACTTTGTCCTTCAGCCGTAGGCGATGTTGGTGCAAGAGATGAAGTTGTACCTGTTGTGGACAATGTAGCTTCCAGTGTTAAACCACTTTCACTTGAAGATGACTCTAACGTTGTCATACTCATAGGTGTCACAGCTGTTGTAAATGTTGATTGTGCTACCGTTGTAGATTCTGATTCCGTGGTGGAAGGAAGCTGAATGGTTTGTGTCTGTTGGCTTGTTTGTTCTACACTAGATGAAGACATTCCTGTAATAGATGAAGTGAATTCTGATGTACTTTCTTCAGTCAGAGGTGATGGTGGGGCTGACGATGAAGGTGTACCTGTTGTGGACAATGTAGCTTCCGCTGTTGACCCACTTTCAAGTGTGGATGTTTCTAATGTGCTCCTGCTCATAGGTGTCACATTTGTTGTAAATGTTGATTGTGCTGTCGTTGTAGATTCTGATTCTGTGGTAGAAGGAAGCTGAGTGGTTTGTGTCTGCTGGCTTGTTTGTTCTACACTAGATGAAGACATTCCTGTAATAGATGAAGTGAATTCTGATGTCATTTGTCCTTCGGTTTTGGCCGATGTTGGTGCAGGAGATGAAGGCGTACCTGTTGTGGATAATGTTGGTTCAAATGTTGAACCACCTACAATGGTAGATGATTGAAATGAGGTCATGCTAATGGATTCTGATTCTGTGGTAGAAAGGAGTTGAGTGGTTTGTGTCTGCTGGGTTGTTTGTTCTACACTAGATGAAGAGATTCCTGTTATAGATGAAGTGAATTCGGATGTACTTTGTCCTTCAGCCGTAGGCGATGTTGGTGCAAGAGATGAAGTTGTACCTGTTGTGGACAATGTAGCTTCCAGTGTTAAACCACTTTCACTTGAAGATGACTCTAACGTGGTCATACTCATAGGTGTCACAGCTGTTGTAAATGTGGATTGTGCTGCCGTTGAAGATTCTGATTCCGTGGTGGAAGGATGCTGAATGGTTTGTGTCTGTTGGCTTGTTTGTTCTACACTAGATGAAGACATTCTTGTAATAGATGAAGTGAATTCGGATGTACTTTCTTCAGTCAGAGGTGATGGTGGGGCTGAAAATGAAGGTGTACCTGTAGTGGACAATGTAGCTTCCGCTGTTGACACACTTTCAAGTGTGGATGTTTGTAATGTGCTCCTGCTCATAGGTGTCACATCTGTTGTAAATGTTGATTGTGCTGTCGTTGTAGATTCTGATTCTGTGGTAGAAGGAAGCTGAGTGGTTTGTGTCTGCTGGCTTGTTTGTTCTACACAAGATGAAGACATTCCTGTTATAGATGAAGTGAATTCTGATGTACTTTCTTCAGTCAGAGGCGATGGTGGTGCAGAAGATGAAGTTGTACCTGTTGTGGATAATGTTGGTTCAAATGTTGAACCACCTACAATGGTAGATGATTGAAATGAGGTCATGCTAATGGATTCTGATTCTGTGGTAGAAGAAAGCTGAATGGTTTGTGTCTGCTGGCTTGTTTGTTCTACTCTAGATGAAGACATTCCTGTTATAGAAGAGGTGATTTCTGATGTACTTTGTTCTTGGGTCGTGGGCGATGTTTGTACAGGAGATGAAGTTGTCCTTGTTGTGGACAATGTAGCTTCCAGCGTTGAACCACTTTCACTTGAAGATGACTCTAACGTGGTCATACTCATAGGTGTCACAGCTGTTGTAAATGTTGATTGTGCTACCGTTGTAGATTCTGATTCCTTGGTGGAAGGAAGCTGAATGGTTTGTGTCTGTTGGCTTGTTTGTTCTACACTAGATGAAGACATTCCTGTAATAGATGAAGTGAATTCTGATGTACTTTCTTCAGTCAGAGGTGATGGTGGGGCTGAAGATGGAGGTGTACCTGTAGTGGACAATGTAGCTTCCGCTGTTGACCCACTTTCAAGTGTGGATGTTTCTAATGTGCTCCTGCTCATAGGTGTCACATCTGTTGTAAATGTTGATTGTGCTGTCGTTGTAGATTCTGATTCTGTGGTAGAAGGAAGCTGAGTGGTTTGTGTCTGCTGGCTTGTTTGTTCTACACTAGATGAAGACATTCCTGTAATAGATGAAGTGAATTCTGATGTCATTTGTCCTTCGGTTTTGGCCGATGTTGGTGCAGGAGATGAAGGCGTACCTGTTGTGGACAATGTTGGTTCAAATGTTGAACCACCTACAGTGGTAGATGATTGAAATGAGGTCATGCTAATGAATTCTGATTCCGTGGTGGAAGGAAGCTGAATGGTTTGTGTCTGTTGGCTTGTTTGTTCTACACTAGATGAAGACATTCCTGTTATAGATGAAGTGAATTCTGATGTACTTTCTTCAGTCAGAGGCGATGGTGGGGCTGAAGATGAAGGTGTACCTGTTGTGGACAATGTAGCTTCCAGTGTTGAATCACTTTCACTTGTAGATGATTGGAATGAGGTCATGCTAATGGATTCTGATTCTGTGGTAGAAAGGAGCTGAGAGGTTTTTGTCTGCTGGCTTGTTTGTTCTACACTAGATGAAGACATTCCTGTTATAGAAGAGGTGATTTCTGATGTACTTTGTGCTTGGGTCGTAGGCGATGTTTGTACAGGAGATGAAGTTGTCCTTGTTGTGGACAATGTAGCTTGCAGTGTTGAACCACTTTCACTTGAAGATGACTCTAACGTGGTCATACTCATAGGTGTCACAGCTGTTGTAAATGTTGATTGTGCTGCAGTTGAAGATTCTGATTCCGTGGTGGAAGGAAGCTGAATGGTTTGTGTCTGTTGGCTTGTTTGTTCTACACTAGATGAAGACATTCTTGTTATAGATGAAGTGAATTCTGATGTACTTTCTTCAGTCAGAGGCGATGATGGTGCAGAAGATGAAGTTGTACCTGTTGTGGATAATGTTGGTTCAAATGTTGAACCACCTACAATGGTAGATGATTGAAATGAGGTCATGCTAATGGATTCTGATTCTGTGGTAGAAGAAAGCTGAATGGTTTGTGTCTGCTGGCTTGTTTGTGCTACTCTAGATGACGACATTCCTGTTATAGAAGAGGTGATTTCTGATGTACTTGGTTCTTTGGTCGTGGGCGATGTTTGTACAGGAGATGAAGTTGTCCTTGTTGTGGACAATGTAGCTTCCAGCGTTGAACCACTTTCACTTGAAGATGACTCTAACGTGGTCATACTCATAGGTGTCACAGCTGTTGTAAATGTTGATTGTGCTGCAGTTGAAGATTCTGATTCCGTGGTGGAAGGATGCTGAATGGTTTGTGTCTGTTGGCTTGTTTGTTCTACACTAGATGAAGACATTCCTGTAATAGATGAAGTGAATTCTGATGTACTTTCTTCAGTCAGAGGTGATGGTGGGGCTGAAGATGAAGGTGTACCTGTAGTGGACAATGTAGCTTCCGCTGTTGACCCACTTTCAAGTGTGGATGTTTCTAATGTGCTCCTGCTCATAGGTGTCACATCTGTTGTAAATGTTGATTGTGCTGTCGTTGTAGATTCTGATTCTGTGGTAGAAGGAAGCTGAGTGGTTTGTGTCTGCTGGCTTGTTTGTTCTACACTAGATGAAGACATTCCTGTAATAGATGAAGTGAATTCTGATGTCATTTGTCCTTCGGTTTTGGCCGATGTTGGTGCAGGAGATGAAGGCGTACCTGTTGTGGATAATGTTGATTCAAATGTTGAACCACCTACAATGGTAGATAATTGAAATGAGGTCATGCTAATGGATTCTGATTCCGTGGTGGAAGGAAGCTGAATGGTTTGTGTCTGTTGGCTTGTTTGTTCTACACTAGATGAAGACATTCCTGTTATAGATGAAATGAATTCTGATGTACTTTCTTCAGTCAGAGGCGATGGTGGGGCTGAAGATGAAGGTGTACCTGTTGTGGACAATGTAGCTTCCAATGTTGAACCACCTACAATGGTAGATGATTGGAATGAGGTCATGCTAATGGATTCTGATTCTGTGGTAGAAAGGAGTTGAGTGGTTTGTGTCTGCTGGCTTGTTTGTTCTACACTAGATGAAGAGATTCCTGTTATAGATGATGTGAATTCGGATGTACTTTGTCCTTCAGCCGTAGGCGATGTTGGTGCAAGAGATGAAGTTGTACCTGTTGTGGACAATGTAGCTTCCAGTGTTGAACCACTTTCACTTGAAGATGACTCTAACGTCGTCATACTCATAGGTGTCACAGCTGTTGTAAATGTTGATTGTGCTACCGTTGTAGATTCTGATTCCGTGGTGGAAGGATGCTGAATGGTTTGTGTCTGTTGGCTTGTTTGTTCTACACTAGATGAAGACATTCCTGTAATAGATGAAGTGAATTCTGATGTACTTTCTTCAGTCAGAGGTGATGGTGGTGCTGAAGATGAAGGTATACCTGTAGTGGACAATGTAGCTTCAATGTTGAACCACCTACAATGGTAGATGATTGGAATGAGGTCATGCTAATGGATTCTGATTCTGTGGTAGAAAGGAGTTGAGTGGTTTGTGTCTGCTGGCTTGTTTGTTCTACACTAGATGAAGAGATTCCTGTTATAGATGATGTGAATTCGGATGTACTTTGTCCTTCAGCCGTGGCGATGTTGGTGCAAGAGATGAAGTTGTACCTGTTGTGGACAATGTAGCTTCCAGTGTTGAACCACTTTCACTTGAAGATGACTCTAACGTCGTCATACTCATAGGTGTCACAGCTGTTGTAAATGTTGATTGTGCTACCGTTGTAGATTCTGATTCCGTGGTGGAAGGATGCTGAATGGTTTGTGTCTGTTGGCTTGTTTGTTCTACACTAGATGAAGACATTCCTGTAATAGATGAAGTGAATTCTGATGTACTTTCTTCAGTCAGAGGTGATGGTGGTGCTGAAGATGAAGGTATACCTGTAGTGGACAATGTAGCTTCCGCTGTTGACCCACTTTCAAGTGTGGATGTTTCTAATGTGCTCCTGCTTATAGGTGTCACATCTGTTGTAAATGTTGATTGTGCTGTCGTTGTAGATTCTGATTCTGTGGTAGAAGGAAGCTGAGTGGTTTGTGTCTGCTGGCTTGTTTGTTCTACACTAGATGAAGACATTCCTGTAATAGATGAAGTGAATTCTGATGTCATTTGTCCTTCGGTTTTGGCCGATGTTGGTGCAGGAGATGAAGGCGTACCTGTTGTGGATAATGTTGGTTCAAATGTTGAACCACCTACAATGGTAGATGATTGAAATGAGGTCATGCTAATGGATTCTGATTCTGTGGTAGAAAGGAGTTGAGTGGTTTGTGTCTGTTGGCTTGTTTGTTCTACACTAGATGAAGAGATTCCTGTTATAGATGAAGTGAATTCGGATGTACTTTGTCCTTCAGCCGTAGGCGATGTTGGTGCAAGAGATGAAGTTGTACCTGTTGTGGACAATGTAGCTTCCAGTGTTAAACCACTTTCACTTGAAGATGACTCTAACGTCGTCATACTCATAGGTGTCACAGCTGTTGTAAATGTTGATTGTGCTGTCGTTGTAGATTCTGATTCCGTGGTGGAAGGAAGCTGAATGGTTTGTGTCTGTTGGCTTGTTTGTTCTACACTAGATGAAGACATTCCTGTAATAGATGAAGTGAATTCTGATGTACTTTCTTCAGTCAGAGGTGATGGTGGGGCTGAAGATGAAGGTGTACCTGTAGTGGACAATGTAGCTTCCGCTGTTGACCCACTATCAAATGTGGATGTTTCTAATGTGCTCCTGCTCATAGGTGTCACATCTGTTGTAAATGTTGATTGTGATATCGTTGTAGATTCTGATTCTGTGGTAGAAGGAAGCTGAGAGGTTTGTGTCTGCTGGCTTGTTTGTTCTACATTAGGTGTATTTATTAATTAGTTAATTTTAACATTATCTGTCCTTTTGTTGTAGAAAATTGTGAAGTTGAATAGTTGGCTAAAGTAAAAAGAGTAGTATTAAGGTTTTTGGACGTGTTCTTCTATATTATTTGAAGGTATTTTGTTAGTGTATGAAATAAAGTCTGACATGCTCTTCACTGCTTTGGCTGAATATGTTTTAAGATTGGGGGTTGCTGCTGATATTGGATTTTCAGACTTTGATATTTTGGTTAAAGTGAGAATTAGTTTTGAAGTATTTTATTTATTTATTTTTTTTTTTTAACTGTATTATTTTATAATATCTTTTAAGTTTTAAATTTGACTTTAATATTTTTTTCTTTAGTGACTTTTTTTGCTTGCAGAGAGTCTTTGCATTACATGTTTTCCATCACTTTTATTTCATAATCTTAAAATATTATTATTATTATTATTTTTAAATTAACATTATTATTTGTACGCATGTACAAAAATTAACATTATAGAGCTTTGTCAGTGTGTATATTTACACATTATACATATACCTACGGTGGCCGAGAGAGCTCAACGCGCTGCAACTTCAGAAAACACATGCAAATAGAAAAAGCACCAGCAAAATTTTTTTATTTGCAGCGTGTTTCTTTGTTTGGTTGTGTTGTGAGTAGGCTATTTGTAGTGCGTTTCTTTATTTGGTTGTGTTGTGAATATTTGTAGTGCGTGTATTGTAAAATTGATGAAGTTGTTTTCTTAATTTGTAGGTGTTTTTTCTATTTGCAGCGCGTTGAGCTCTCGGCCACCGTACATACCACTGTTAGTGTATTTATATCATAGATGTTATGAATATAACATCAGTCTTGATCCAACTTGATTAAATTACAAATGGACTGCTCTTATGTCAAAGATGTTTGACAAAAGGCAATTTGTAAGTCAGAGACATGGGAGAATTGGTTAAGATTGTGAAGTACCAGAATATGTGTTTTTTTTAAACACATATGCTATATGCTATACAGTATAATACAAGTTGAGAAGGTAATTAATTATGTTCTTTTGGTAACACTTTACAATAAGGTGTCATTTGTTAACATTAGTTAATGTATTTACTAACATGAACAAACAATGAACAATGCATTTATTACAATATTTATTCATCTTTGTTAAAGTTAGTTAATGAAAATACAGTTGTTCATTGTTAATTCATTTTAGCTCACAATGCATTAACTAATGTTAACAAACACAACATGTGATTTTTATAATGCATTTGTAAATGCTGAAATTAACATTAACTAAGATTGATAAATGCTTTAGAAGTATTGTTCATTCTTAGTTCATGTTTACTAATGTTGTTAACTAATTAACCTTATTGTAAAGTGTTACCGCTCTTTTATATATCATTATGTTGTTCAGTCAACTACACTGTGAAAAGTGATAAGTTGGCTTAACTTAAAAAATTTGAGGAAACCCGTTGCCTTAAAATTATTAAGTAAATAATAATAATAAAAAAAAAAAAAACTTGACAATTCACTTAACTTATTATTTTTTTTAATTATCATTTACTTAAAAATGTTAAGGCAACAGGTTTCCTCATTTTTTTTAAGTTAAGTCAATTTATCACTTTTTACAGTGTACAGTGAAGATGCAGATTTGTTTTTACTGCAATTATTTAACAGTGTCTTTCTACCTTTTTCACCAGCTATTCAAATTGTTTTCTTTTTAACAAAATGCCAACATATTTATTTTATTTTATTTTTTAATTAATCAATTTAGTTTAAAACTAAATAATGAAAGGCTTTTGAAACTTACCTGAATTTACTCCAAGTCTCATAACTGTGAAATATACGAGCAGGATTGAGGCAACAAAGTGTGTTTTTTTCCAGTGATACATGTTGAGATCACTTCCGTGAGATGGTTGTTTGTTTAAAGTGATTAAATATTTATAAAATATATCTTTCACTGTTTGCTCTCTCCAGCACAATTTGTATGAAAATAGTCAGCCAAATGAAACTGCCATCGGTGTTTCTACTCTGTTAAATTTCAACATCAACCTGATGAAGAAGATGTGTGCGTGTTCCCTGCAAACAATAAATGTCATCAGGTATGGGCACTTTTGCTTAAAGAAAAAGTGAAGTTCACGCCTTGAGTAAACCACACTGATTGGGAGTGTGGTTTTGAAATGCCCGAACAGTTATATGACCTTCACCTGCTACACCCTTTCTGAGGAATTCTCAGTATGACATATTGTAATAAATCCAAGAATAAAAAAGAAACTTTCTCCTTTTCATTTGTGTGTCTTCTGAAAATGTGTATTTGTTCCCCTTTATAGATATTGAAAAACAAGAGGAATAGCTAAAACAATGATCAAGATTGTGTATGTACAATAAAACATCAAATTCAGTGCCTATTCCAGTTCATACATTGCAATTAGATTTAAAACACTCTTTGTGTTTGTACTGTTATTCATTTATTTTTATTTACTATTATTTATTATTTTGTCAGTCATGATAAATCCTTTAAGAGTGAATAATACCGATGAATTCATAGTCTAATATAGACGATGAAGTGAAAAACGTCTGTTTCACACTATCATGTTACATTCTTCCCGAAACTCAGTAGTTTAACAGCTAAGTCACAACACAGGAAAAACACAGATATGTTGCTATGAGATTGCTAGGCTATGCATAGATATGGCTTGGGTCAGTCCTTCAGTGTAAGTCTATCAGATTTTTCCACCTGTTTTATCGTCTGCCAAAAAAAAGTCATAAATCTGTTTGCTTAATAAAGAAACAGCACACCTCTTATCAACAAACCGCATGATTTGAGAGATCATTCATGTCCAAAACACAAACAATGCAGGACGCGTTATGGGCTGACATTTAATACTCTTTTGTTCTAGTGACATTCTATAAATAGTGACTTTGTGTTAAACAATATTATATGGCAACCACAGGAAAACAATGCCTCTAGGTGTAGAATATGTTCTTGACCTAAGGTCATTTCTTCCGCACTTGTTTGCTATCTCCAAATTGTTTTTTGAGGCATAGAGAATATCCTTAATCATTTGCATTTCATAAAACCGAAGGGCACTTCCATGGAAATGTCAAACATACCATGAAAAAAAAAAAAAAAAAACAATCTCATAAAACAGCATTGCATTAGAGTGCTATACCTGATTTTTAAAGGAAATTCCATCATTCATCCACCACACACAAGGTGCTCCAAAAAGCATTAAAGGATTTAATTTTTAAGAATTTTATTATTAAGAATTTTTAAGAAAGGCATGATGTCTGAGCTGGTTTTAGCTATATTAATGTTTAGCTGAGAAGCAGACCAGTCTGAGAGACCAGCTAAGACCAGCTTGGGGTTTGAGAGTTTGTTTTTGTTTTCCCAGCATGGTATACACTACCTTTTTCATTATCTTTTTATCTTGCTTTGAAACACTAAACTATCCCAAGCAAAGCTCAGACCTGAACCCCACTGAACACCTTTGGGATGGATTGTAACAGTGAGACTGTCTGATACTTTTGTGTACGTTTTTTGTTGTATGTAAAGCTCTGAACTCTGAAAATGCACAATAAACCTGTTTTTAACATCTTCTTTTGTAACAGGCTTTTATGAAGCATTATAAAAATGTTCTACAGGCTGTTACGCCTCAAAAATGCTGCCCGAATGCACAGCGCGAGCCTAAAAGTGAGAAGCGCCTTCACTTTTGACAAAACTAAACACACTATGCTTTACCATAGATGGTTTTGAAGTCATATACTAGGCCTTTTCACAGTTTGATACACTAGTATTTATAATTTCATAAGAAGTCAAGTTTTGCATGTATCTTCCAATAATTTTCAAAACCTTATTTTGAAACAGTGTGATTTCTTTCATTTGTAGATTGCATCTGTGTTGCTGATGAGTTGAGAACTGTTAGGACTTTCAAAGTTCATATTTGCAAAATATTCATATTTAAGACAGCAGCAATGAATAACATTTTTTTTTTTTTTATAAATATTGAGTAATCCAAACTTTACATCAATGATTAAAAAAAAATAAAAAAATAACTGAGTTGACATAGGTAAGTCTGATTCATGTTTCCTCGTTCCATGCGGACATGTATGCAGTGTTTTTAAGGTGTGGCTTGACCTGTTTTGTGTTAAAGTTTCTTGCTTTTTATTGATAATCAAATCACCAAAGAGTATACTCAAGGAGTATGCCAACATATTTAAAGTTTTTATTATTATTTTGATTTATCTTTATATATACATCATTTTAGTTTAGGTTCAAGTAATTTTGCTATGTGCTTTAGTAATTTGCATACTTATTTTTTATTTTCTACTTAGCTTTATTTTTCAGTTTTAGAAATGTGAGTACTTTTTATAGTACTCTATAAGTTTTATAGAGAGATTTGAGAATGTTTTACAAGAAAACACTATTTTAATCAGAATGCACAGCCCATCCATAAAACCTCCAGACACGCCACTGATACATTTAATTAGGCTTTACTTAACTTTTCCAACCCTCATAAGATTTTAAAATACTTGTGTAGCAGATTAACTACATTTACATTGAATTGAAACTTCATAGTCCGAACAGCATGTTCTAATTCACATATATGTAATTTAAAAATAAAAAAATGATCAATCAAAGGAATGAGCATCCATAAACATCTATAAAGCATTTGCATGGCTCATAATTACCTGCATATTTATTACCTATATATTTCACAAGCTGACCTCAGAAAGTGTTTGAGCCCTCTGATGAATATTATATTTATTTAATACCAGTACATGGGTGTATACAGTTAGATACATCAGTATGTTGCTTGCTGTAAAGGAGTTACACAATTGTGTGACATTTATAGGTTCTGATCACATGACCTAAAATTAAACACGGAAGACTGTTCATTTCAACTCTCAGTGTAGGTTACTCAAGCAAGAACATTTATTAATTTCTTTTGTTAGCCGATCACTGGTTCCCAGTGACAAATAGACCCAGATAAAGTGTGTTTACAACAGATTAATGATTATAGAATTCATTTTCAGTGTCTACATCCCCTTATTCATCTTTTAAACTGTGCTCTATTGTATTGGGTAATAAGGAAATTTTAATCAAGCAGTGTCTGAATGTCTGGAGTTTCAACCTGTGCTGAAGCTTATTGTAAAAACACTCTTATAATATTACCAAAAACATATCTCAGTGTAATACAGAAGTACAATGTCACATTACCACTACTGAGATGCATAGAAATCATGAACACTTTATTTTGCATTTACAGTGCCTCCTTCTGCTCAACTTGTTCTTGACTTTCCCTTTTAACTTCTTCTGTCAAAGCTGCTTTCTGTCTCCGCTCCGCTTCTGTTATTGTCATTGGATGCAGCGGGAAAAATCCAGCCAATCCTACTCAGAGAAAACAAGGATTAAAATGTGAGGAATGTGCGACTGGTCTCTTGCTGTAATCATCACTAAACATTGTTATTAAAGGAAATAATGAGTGAGAAATACCATGTTGATGCTCACCTAGAAGTGTGGCCACTGGTTTTGTCGTATGAGCCCCACATGCAATCCAGTACTTGATTCTTTCGTAATTGAAGGCGACAAGTTTTTCATTGTGTATGTTTGGGAGAGGGTCATATGAGCCCAGCTGCTCAATATATTTGCTGTCTCTTGCCCGTTTATTGTAAGCAGCCACAATGCGGTAGAAGGGTCTGTTAGTGGCACCTCCTAGTGCCAGCCTGATGACAATATGCCCACCATGATATTTTGTGAGCAGGAAAGAAGCTAAAACAAAGACATAATACATAAACATAAGTTTCACGCTGGCAATGTTTGATGTCACAAACATGAGGCTTTAATTCAGAAGCAGTAAGACTGCTGGTCCTGGAGGCTACATTTTGGATGTCTTTCTTATTTGAAACGCACATTTAAACTTAAAAAAATTATAATCTGGATCAGATTAATGGATAATTTTTCCTATCTAGGATCAGGTAATTCATCTTACTTTTCTACTGGATTTTCAAAGCAAAATAGGATTGGATCACAATGATCCAGGTACACACTTTTTCAGATCACTAAAGTTAAAGTTAAATCTTGATTAGTAGTGCTCTATGGAGCCTCTAAAGCAGTGGTTTTCAATCCTGTTCCTCGGGACCCACTGCTCTGCACATTTTGTATGTCTCTCTTATCTGACACACTCAGTTCAGTACATGGATCTCCCTCCTAATGAGCTGATGATCTGAATCAGGTGTGTTAAATAAGGGAAACACACAAAATGTGCAGAGCAGTGGGTCCCCAAGATCAGGATTGAAAACCACTGCTCTAAAGCAGGGTTCCTGGAGGGCCGCAGCCCTGCAGAGTTTAGTTCTAACCCTGCTCCAACACACATACCATCTAGTTTTCAAATAAGCCTGACGGACATGATTAGCTGGATCAGGTGTGTTTAATAACTCAACAGGAATTGAGTTTGATACCCCTGGTTTAGCTCCAACCCTAATCAAACACAGCTGATCCAGCTAATCAAGGTCTTCAGGATGACTAGAAACTTCCAAGCAGGTGTGATTTGGAGCTGGTTGGAGCTAAACTCTGCAGAGCTGTGGCCCTCCAGGAATTGAGTTTGAGACCATTCGTCTAAAGCAGTGCTTCTCAACCCTGGGCCCCCAACACTGCACATTTTGAGTGTCTCCCTAATCAAACACACCTGATTTAACTCATGAGCTCATTAGAAGAAACTCCAGGACCTGAAATGGGTGCGTAAGATAAGGGAGACATAAAAAATGTGCAGTGTTGGGGGGCGCCCAGGACCATGGTTGAGAAATACTGGTCTAAAGAGACATGGTGATGGGGGTAAAAAATTAGAAAGTGCGTTCACACAGTCTGGCGGCCATTCTGAAAGCTGTCTAAATACTTTCACCAAATGAAGTGCCCTTTAAATGTGCGTTTTTTTAAGCCTTTATTTTGGGTAAGTTCCACTACTTATTGTAAAATTACTTTAAATATTAACTAACTTTAAGGCCTTAAACTTGATAACTTTTTTTAAAACCCGCAGAAACCCTGCAATATATAATGCGTGTGTCTAACGTGTTATAAATGTTGTATCTTTTGGACCAATTTTTAAGTTATTACCTTTTTTTTTTTGTTGTTGTTGCTGAAATCCATTCTGCTGGGATCAATACAATCCAGATTTATGTTTTAGGTTAAAGGTATCCCAAAATTACTAAAAAGTTTTCAACACCGCAAACCGACGATTTGGTCCAGATCAAAACCAAGATTGGATTTTGTGATGTAATACGATTTCAGAATCCTTTATCTTTTAAACAATCCGATTTCAAGATTTGATCCAATCTGATAGCTGAGATCTGATCAGATTACTTCTGAACAACTGGCCCGAGATGTTGAGTTGAATCTTGTTACATTAGGGAACCGTCAAAAATGTCTAATACTTACAATAAATTGCATTAAAAGTACTTACATAAATGGACCATGACTGACAGATACTCTGCTGAAGACAAAAGAGAGTAAGTCAATAGAAAATATTCATAAAACGCCTTACATGAGCGAATAAGGTACATAAAAATGTCAGTCTTTATGAGAGCATTGAGTAATTTAGCGTTATATTTACCACATTTCGCGTAAAAAAAAACCCACATACCTTATAAATCCGGTAACTTCATGTAGATACGCCTGTAATATTATTCAAAATAAGCTTAACGTGTATGTAATAACGCTTAAACAAACACGATTGTCCGGAGACAGTCAACAACATGACATTCGTAAGGGCGCCGACATCTTTTTCTGCCGCACCGGAAGAGTGGAAGAAGATCTTCTTCTATGGCTTTATTGGCGGGTCGCATACCGGCCTTTTAGGTGCATACCGCCATCTCCTGTGTTGGTGATTTTAAATAAAACTGTCTCTATTTCCCACAGATCCTTGTTTTCTGTTTGATATGTTGCAGATTGAAAATTCACTGCATCCTATGTTCTGTAGTTCATTCCTTTCCTGTTCATATAGCCTACCGAGTAACAACACTTCATCAACAGTTTCCTTCACTTGGCATAAGAGTGTTTATCGATCCTACTATGGTGAAAGCTTTGCTCATGAATATTAAGTACGTTACGTCTGTACGTTCTAGCCACTTAACGTTATTTATATGTTGCATACGTTATAACGGTAGGTTTATAATATGATGAATTCAGTCACTAGGTGGCGGTTTTGTGTTAAGCTTTCAAAAGACTTCTTTTATTATTCTTTTTCTGCTCTAAAGGTGTCTGGCAAAGAATATTCCAAAGTATATTCAGCAGAGAATGGAACTCCACAAGGTAGTAGTCCGCTATTATTCAGCATTATGATTAATGACATTTTCACTCAGGTTGAACAAAATGTTGGAAAATCTTTGTATGCAGATGAAGGGGCTTTGTGGATTAGAGGCCACAATATATCATATGTGAATAAAAAAAAATACAAGCTGCAATAGCAGAGGTGGAAAAATGGACAAATAAATGGGGATTTAAATGATCTGTAACAAAAACACGGGTCATTTGCTTCTCAAGGTGGCATAAAATCATAACCCTCTCTTTAAAACATTATGGGCAACCTCTGGAGCAGGTAAAAGCTGTTAGGTTTCTTGGGGTTTGGTTTGATGGAAAACTGACATGGAAAGTTCATCTGGATAAAATGAACGACAAAAGTAAAGGTCATCAGCATACTTCGTTGTTTATCAGGACGGGAATGGGGAGCAAGTAGAGCATCTCTGCAAAATATATACTGGGCACTCATGAGATCTGTTTTTGATTATGGAAGTCTAGCTTACATAACTACTGGGGGGAAAAAAACAATAGAACCCTGCCTTAAACACGACAGAAAATGTAATGGTTATAATGGGAATTGTATTGGTTTTAATGGAAACTATAATGGTGTCTACTGGTGTGTGATGGATTCTATTGGTGGGATGTTAAATCCTATTGTTAAAATGCCCAAAACACTACAAAAAGGAATTTTGTAATGGTTTTACTGGAAAAAGCTAATGGTTTACAATGGTATTTTAATGGAAACCATTGGAATTTCTGTGACGGTTTCTATTGGGCTTCTATTGTTTGTTTGTTTTTAGCAGGGATGTCAGCAGTAGAATCAAACCTCAAGAGATTAGATGCTTTGTGGAAATGGGAGAAATGCCTTTAAGAATCAGAAGAGTGAAATTAATGATGGCGTACTGGGTTAATCTCCAGGGACAAAATGAGTTACATCCTGTCAAAAGTGTATTAACAGAATTCTGGGAACATAATGAAACAAATTATACTAGTTTTGGATAAATGGGTAATGCAAAGGCAAGAAATATAGGATTGCACCAATTGCATTACAGTAATAAAGTTTCAATTTCTTCCATTCCTCCTTGGTTATTCCCTTTACCAAATGTTGACCTCCAATATACAGCAGGAATTGAAAGATAATTCGGTACAACTTCCAACATGGTTTATAGTCCAGAAACATTATCCAGAATCAGCGTTTTTATTTACAGATGGATCCACAGATCCTGAAACAGGATTTGCAGGTGCAGCAGTATACGAGTGATTGTTGTATTAAGAAAAGAGTAACCAATCATTTGTCAGTGTATGCAACAGAATTATTGGCAATATAACTGGCCCTGCAATGGATAAAGGAGAAGAAAATAAAAAAAACACTGTCATTGCATCAGATAGCTACTCATCACTTGAAAGTATAAGATCTGGCAGGTCATTAGTTAGGATGGATATTATCAATGAGATATTCCGTAAGATGTATAATATAAAAATTATGGGTATTTCTACACGTTTCTTTTGGGTTCCTGTTCATGTTGGTGTGGAAGGAAATGAGAAGGTGGATACAATATTGGGAAGGTTAATTTGGAAATGTAATAGGTTACAGATTGCAAGTTACCCTATTTAAAATGTAATGCAAGTAGTGTAACTTTTCAATTACTTTATTAAAGTAATGTAACTTATTACATTTGATTACTTTTTGATTACTTTTCTAAATTTCTAATATTTTCAAGTGTTAATCATTTTCAAACATTTAAACCAGACAGGGTTAACTTTACAGTACTCAACACTTATAACTGTCACACTTTCAAAATCCTTCATCAGTTGAATTAAGATTATAATAAGTAAGGGATAATGTGCATCTTTATTTTGCGATAACAACTGACTGAATGTACATTATCTTGCTTATTACACGGCTGCTCGCCACAAAAGTAAATAATTAGACATGAAACACTGATCTGAGTTGAAATATTTGAACGCAAATTGTATACTCAATATTGAATTGAGTTTTAAAATTTAACTAGCTAACCAAACGCAAAGCTTCCACCAAGCAAAACTGTTCCTAGCAAGCGTATAGCACCGACTTAAGTTACCCGGATGAGTCTGTGTTATTAACTTATACCAGTTGTTATTGAGGAATAACATACCTTAGAATGTCACGACTGACCAATTAGAATCAAGCATTCCACAGAGCTGTGTAATAAAATCAGACTTAACACCTCTTATTTACTTTGAGATCATTAAATACAGATTTAAAATCATAATAAGAAATAGTTTAATAGCTATTATTATTAACAAAAAAAATTGTTTATTTGTTTTGCTTGTTTGTTTTTTTGTTTTGTTTATTTCTATTCTGTATACAAGCAAATATCCTGATCTATATTCCATTCCAGTTGGTGGCGGTAATGCACCAATAAGTTAGGTTGCCAACTGCCAATAAACACCAAAGAAGAATAAGAAGAAAGGTGTCTGGCCAGCTAAAACCGTAAGTCCTAGAGGCACCAAATTTGGCAGGATGGTCCCCAATCTCCCCCACTACTCAGGTAAACACACACCCCGATCAGACCATAGGTGGCGCTATAATAATTACTTTTACGTTTTTGCTCATTTCTCTGCAACCATACAGATTACAACCATGTGTGTGTGTGTGTATAAACCTCCAGAGACAAACAAGAAGATCATACAGGTGTGGCACATTTGCATACAGCTTCAGCTAAATGAAAAGCAATAGCCTACATTCAGCAATAGACAGTTTAGTGAGGTTTAAAAGAACACAGATTAATCAACCTGTTCAATACCGTTTGTCAGCTCTGAAAATACTTGTGCTTTATGAAAGTGGTCATGCTTGCTCAGTAAATGTGGTATATTATGTGGTATATTGAATAAATAATAATAAAAAAAAAAAAAATATATATATATATGTTTTGAAGTCCACCTAAGACTAAAGACTTATTGTTTGAGATGCACCAACCTACTATTTATTACAAGTAAAAGTCACATTTGATGATAAGAAGTATCAGCCAAACAGGTGAGGCCTAGATATGGCGAATAATTAAGTCTATAGTTCCTCCTAATGGCCTGATAACGACATTGCAACATTTTTAAACCAAAATCCCGATGAACATGATGCTAAATGTAGCGGATAAATTATAATGTTGTACATATGCTTTATTTAAAAATTGTAATTGCAAACATTCAGCACAGTATAAATATTTTGCCTATAAATATTAATTTAACAATATATTATTGTGCTTTTGTGTAAACAAGCATGCAATCACAACAATAAACATATAAATAGCATACTCAGTAAATGTACAGTGGCAACAAAAACAAACATAAAAACCATCAACATAACTGACTGTTCTACAGCTGGTTAATGTGATAGCATTGTAAATTGATTAGAAATTTGAATAAGAAATGTGATTATTTATGACACCCTCTCATACCAAGAAAACAAATGTCTGTACATTTCTCCTCTGCTCTCTTATTTCCTAATCGAACTTTCTAATAAACCCAGAATTGTATACTATGAATATTGTTGCTTATGTTCCTATATTGTAAGTCGCTTTGGATAAGCATTTATGTGGTGTCGAGCAGGAAGCCCCTCCAGCTATTGGACCGAAGTACAGCTTCTAATGTTTATTAATTATCATAATGGACATAGAGAGGGTGAAATGCTGCTTTTAAATGACAAACCATAAACCATAAAAAACGTGCCCTCTATTGAAGCGTCACAGAAATTATAATAGTATAAGGTATGTGTGCAATATAGGGTGCAAAAAAAGACGTTTTGTGATTGATTGTGTCGGTGGCATCACACTCCTGGTGAGTGCTTGTGTAATGCAGTGGACCATATTTTAACAACCCCACCTATTTAATTTGTTTATTATTGATTTATGCATATGCTGTGGAGTGCTTGGTATTAAAGATGTGTTTTTTAGTTTCAAGTGACTGAGGTTTACAGAGGTAGCCTACTTTATTCATTGTTCTTGTGCTATGCAAATATTATGAACACTGAGATTCTTGACAATCATTTTACTTGAATACTGAAATAATCTGACATCAACCCAGTAAATGCATGTATATATACTGTATGTTGGCTTCCTGAGATTATAGTGTCAATTCTTTTAAAAATATTTTAAATAATATCTGTCATTTCTGTTCATCAGACATCCACTACTTCAGTTGTTCTGGTCCTTATCTGTAGCAGAGAGAGAAAAAAATTGTGATTTAAAAATAATCAATCTAACAACCACCAATACATGATATGTTTCTTATTTCCTATCCCAATGTATTTATTAAATGAAATCCACAATTGTTCATCCTACCTTACAGGTGTATTTCCATGGTATGAGATGAAAGTCCTAGGTGCTGAATCTTCTGTGACTGAAAATTTAGATTCCCATAACCTCCGTCTATGGATCCTGAAATAATATAGTTAATATTTTCAGTTACCAAAAATATTTTCATTTCTGATGTTTGAGAGTTTCATCTACTGATGCTGAAGTATATTTACTAAAGCATTTGCAAAGCTAGACATCGTACCTCTTGATGTAAAATCAAAGAAGTCATCGTCAAAAAGTGATAACCTCCGTTTACTTGATGTTCTGCTGAAATTAGATCATGGTGTTATTTGTTTGTTTTGATGTTTTGGTCTATGAATATTCACAGAAACAGTTATACAGACCTCTTGGCTCTGTAGAGCACCAGAATCATCACAGCCAAGACAATGATAAGCAGAGCAAAAGCTGCTAAACAGCCGAAGAGAACAGCGTAGAAACCGGCCCCTCTGCTGTAAAGCTCACAATGATCTCCATAGTACTTCTCAAATGGAGAACTGTAACACCTAATTAGTAAAATGAGTAGGACAGGATAAGTTCCTGAATTAATTCTTCAAGACATTGACTTTTGCCAATATTTCATTCTTGCCCATCAAATTCAAAAGTGATTTTTAATTTTTACTTCTTATTTCAATATGCTGTCAATTCCTAAAGTAATAAGTATTTATTTATTTAAATCTGAGGGCAGCCATTTCAGTCATTTTTAGTTAAATATCATTTGATTAACTGAAAACTATACAGTTTGTAGTCATTTGAATTTGCTTTGAAGGACTTACATGCACAGTGGTCCATTCATTTCATTTAGGCATGCACCTCTTTGATTGCAAAAGTTGGGATTTTTTTTGCATAATCCCACACATACCCATGCTCCATCTTCAATCTCCTCTGTTAAGTTTGCAAAATTCAATGTGCATTGCACAAATGGTTGCAGATCTGAAATATCTATACACAAAACAAAGATAAACCATATTACAGAAACAATAGAACAGTAATCCATATATCCCTTCAATTAATTAAGTCTAATTCTTCTTCCTCTTCTTCTTTAATTAAATATGTTAAATCAAGGTTATTTGTTTCCAAAAAAAAAAAAAGTAACTTACTTGATATTTTAACTGGCTCCATGGTAATTTGGGCATCTTGGATGGAAACATTACCGAGAGCTATGCTGAGATTTGTAAATGAATCTGAGTCGTTAAAGATTTTTTCCAGGGTGGGCCCCAAATCGTTATTTAGAAACATTATTTGAGAGTTGTTGTTGGGATAGTTATATACTGCAGTACTTTCAGCAATGACACTTCCTTGCCTAGATGGGATAAATACATGCCTCATATTGATATATTTTGCAAATATTTGTAAATGTATGAAATTTAAGAGAAATGAACTTACATAAGCCTATGTATGTGCACATCTTTGAAATTTTGTGCATCTGCTCTTTTACAAAGGATTGAAAGCTGTCAAAAAAAGAGAAAAATCAAACATTTTTCTTAATACAAATATTTATACATAATACACTTTGCAAATATGCGAATAATAAATATAAATTATTACAAAATAAGCTTCAATGCCATCAAAGCTTCATTTATGTCTCCTGACTAAGATGAGTAATTAGATTTAATGTATGAAATATTGCTGTAAATGCATTTATCTAATTTGAATTCAGACCTTTTCCTCTTGTGTTAAATTTTAAAAGACTTTTAAAGTTATCTAATCCAAATAACATTCATACATTTTAAAGTGTAGCTTAAGAGTCAGACTACTTTTGGGGCTAGTACAGTGAAATAACTGAGCAAATTTATGAGATTAAAAGTACCTGAAGAAAAAGAAAAATTTACCTCGCGTTTTAAGGTGGAAATTAGTTGTTTTGACTCTGGTGAGTTCATATTTTCATACCCGGTAAGATAGTCCATCATAATTCTGAGAGAGATGTTTGCATTCCTTGTGGGTGTGCTTTCAGCTACAAATAAATCATAGATTTAAAAAGATTTCAACATAAGTGAGCTGCAAATTGTGACAATTATTGTGCTAAGTCTTTCGTAATTAAAAATTAAATAATGGATGTCTGTGTCTTGTATAGTATTTTAGCTCTAAAACATAAGCACAAATGTTTTAGATAAAACGTGACAATCCACAATACAAATAACTTTATATAATAACTAACTTGCTATTGATTCAATACCCACAGCACAGTGAAATAATTATTAAAACAAAGTGTAATAATGATAATTTAGGAAAAGGATGATAAATACTTACACCAAATAACTGTGGATAAGTCATATGCAAAATTGCAGTATTCTCCAAAAGTGAAAGAATTGCACTGACACTGACATTTCCCAGATGTTACATTGAAGATGCATGGGGATCCATTACACTGACAATTCTCCAGACAGTTTTGAGTTGTTGAAACTGAGTTGAGAGTTGTTGCAGATGAATGAGGTTCTAATGTTTGGGCTGTAACAGCTGAGGTTATTGTTTGAGGATTAGGGGAAGTTTGTTCTTCTGTTGTAGTAAATAGTGAAGAAGGAGTTGAATGTATTGTGGGTAATGTAGTTTCCAGTGTTGAATGACTTCCAAGTGTAGAAGATGTGGTCGTGGTCATAGGGGAAATAGCTGTTGTGAATACTGATTGACCTGTCATTGTAGATTCTGATTCTGTGGAAAAAATAAATTGAGTGGTTTGTGTCTGCTGGCTTGCTGATTGTTCTACACTAGATGAGGATATTTCTGTTATAGATGAGGTAAAGTTTGATGTGATTTGTCCTTCTGTCGTAGACATTGGTGATGATGAAGCTAAAGAGGTACTTCTAGATATTATAGTTTCCAGTGTTGAACCACTTTCAAGTGTAGATGATTCTAATGTGGATGTGCTCATAGGGGTCATAACTGTTATAAATGTTGATTGAGCTGTCGTTGTAGATTCTGCTTCTGTGGTAGAACGAAACTGAGTGGTTTGTGTCTGCTGGCTTGTTGTTTGCTCTACTCTGGATGAAGTTATTTCTATTGTTGATGAAGTGAATTCTGATGCAGTTTGTCCTTCTGTAGTTTCCACTGTTGTACCACTTTCAATTGTAGATATTATAGTTTCCAGTGTTGAACCACTTTCAAGTGTAGATGATTCTAATGTGGATGTGCTCATAGGGCTCATAACTGTTATAAATGTTGATTGAGCTGTCGTTGTAGGTTCTGTTTCTGTGGTAGAACTAAACTGAGTGGTTTGTGCCTGCTGGCTTGTTGTTTGCTCTACACTGGAAGTAGGTATTTCTGTTGTTGATGAAGTGAATTCTGATGTACTTTGTCCTTCTGTCATAGTAGACGTTGAAGATGGAGAGGTGCCTGTTGTGGACAATGTAGTTTCCAGTGTTGAACCACTTTCAAGTGTAGATGATTCTAATGAGGAGGTGCTCATAGGGGTACTAACTGTTAGTGTTGTTAGTGTTATTTGAGCTGCCATTGTAGGTTCTGTTTCTGTTGTAGAACTAAACTGAGTTGTTTTTGTTTGCTCTACACTGGAAGTAGGTAATTCTGTTGTTGATAAAGTGAATTCTGATGTACTTTGTCCTTCTGTCGTAGTAGACGTTGAAGATGGAGAGGTACCTGTTGTGGACAATGTAGTTTCCAGTGTTGAACCACTTTCAAGTGTAGATGATTCTAATGAGGAGGTGCTCATAGGGGTACTAACTGTTAGTGTTGTTAGTGTTATTTGAGCTGCCATTGTAGGTTCTGTTTCTGTTGTAGAACTAAACTGAGTTGTTTTTGTTTGCTCTACACTGGAAGTAGGTAATTCTGTTGTTGATAAAGTGAATTCTGATGTACTTTGTCCTTCTGTCATAGTAGACGTTGAAGATGGAGAGGTACCTGTTGTGGACAATGTAGTTTCCAGTGTTGAACTACTTTGTGTAGATGATTCTAATGTCGACATGCTTGTGGGGTTCAAAACTGTTGTAAATGTTGACTGAGATGTCCTTGTAGTTTCTGTTTCTGTGGTAGAACTAAACTGAGTGGTTTTTGTTTGCTGGCTTGTTGTTTGCTCTACACTGGAAGTAGGTATTTCTGTTGTTGATGAAGTGAATTCTGATGTACTTTGTCCTTCTGTCGTAGTAGTTAGTGAAGATGGAGAGGTACCTGTTGTGGACAATGTAGTTTCCAGTGTTGAACCACTTTCAAGTGTAGATGATTCTAATGTCGACATGCTAGTAGGGGTCAAAACTGTTGTAAATGTAGATTGAGCTGTCGTTGTAGGTTCTGTTTCTGTGGTAGAACTAAACTGAGTGGTTTTTGTTTGCTCTACACTGGAAGTAGGTATTTCTGTTGTTGATGAAGTGAATTCTGATGTACTTTGTCCTTCTGTCATAGTAGACGTTGAAGATGGAGAGGTACCTGTTGTGGACAATGTAGTTTCCAGTGTTGAACCACTTTCAAGTGTAGATGATTCTAATGTCGACATGCTAGTAGGGGTCAAAACTGTTGTAAATGTTGATTGAGCTGTCGTTGTAGGTTCAGTTTCTGTGGTAGAACTAAACTGAGTGGTTTTTGTTTGCTGGCTTGTTGTTTGCTCTACACTGGAAGTAGGTATTTCTGTTGTTGATGAAGTGAATTCTGATGTACTTTGTCCTTCTGTCATAGTAGACGTTGAAGATGGAGAGGTACCTGTTGTGGACAATGTAGTTTCCAGTGTTGAACCACTTTCAAGTGTAGATGATTCTAATGTGGACGTTGTCATGGAGGACATAACTGTTGTAAATGTAGATTGAGCTGTCGTTGTAGGTTCAGTTTCTGTGGTAGAACTAAACTGAGTGGTTTTTGTTTGCTCTACACTGGAAGTAGGTATTTCTGTTGTTGATGAAGTGATTTCTGATGTACTTTGTCCTTCTGTCATAGTAGACGTTGAAGATGGAGAGGTACCTGTTGTGGACAATGTAGTTTCCAGTGTTGAACCACTTTCAAGTGTAGATGATTCTAATGTCGACATGCTAGTAGGGGTCAAAATTGTTGTAAATGTTGAATGAGCTGTCGTTGTGGGTTCAGTTTCTTTGGTAGAACTAAACTGAGTGGTTTTTGTTTGCTGGCTTGTTGTTTGCTCTACACTGGAAGTAGGTATTTCTGTTGTTGATGAAGTGAATTCTGATGTACTTTGTCCTTCTGTCGTAGTAGTTGGTGAAGATGGAGAGGTACCTGTTGTGGACAATGTAGTTTCCAGTGTTGAACCACTTTCAAGTGTAGATGATTCTAATGTGGACGTGCTCATAGGGGTCATAACTGTTGTAAATGTTGATTGAGCTATTGTTGTAGGTTCTGTTTCTGTTGTAGAACTAAACTGAGTTGTTTTTGTTTGCTCTAAACTGGAAGTAGGTATTTCTGTTGTTGATGAAGTGATTTCTGATGTACTTTGTCCTTCTGTCATAGTAGACGTTGAAGATGGAGAGGTACCTGTTGTGGACAATGTAGTTTCCAGTGTTGAACCACTTTCAAGTGTAGATGATTCTAATGTGGACGTTGTCATGGAGGACATAACTGTTGTAAATGTTGATTGAGCTATTGTTGTAGGTTCTGTTTCTGTTGTAGAACTAAACTGAGTGGTTTGTGCCTGCTGGCTTGATGTTTGCTCTACACTAGATGAAGACATTTCTGTTGTTGATGAAGTGAATTCTGATGTACTTTGTCCTTCTGTCGTAGTAGACGGTGAAGATTGAGAGGTACCTGTTGTGGACAATGTATTTTCCAGTGTTGAACCACTTTCAAGTGTAGATGATTCTAATGTGGACGTGCTCATAGGGGTCATAACTGTTGTAAATGTAGATTGAGCTGTTGTAGGTTCAGTTTCTGTGGTAGAACTAAACTGAGTGGTTTTTGTTTGCTCTACACTGGAAGTAGGTATTTCTGTTGTTGATGAAGTGAATTCTGATGTACTTTGTCCTTCTGTCGTAGTAGTTGGTGAAGATGGAGAGGTACCTGTTGTGGACAATGTAGTTTCCAGTGTTGAACCACTTTCAAGTGTAGATGATTCTAATGTGGACGTTGTCATGGAGGACATAGCTGTTGTAAATGCTGATTGAGCTGTTGTAGGTTCAGTTTCTGTGGTAGAACTAAACTGAGTGGTTTGTGCCTGCTGGCTTGTTGTTTGCTCTACACTGGAAGTAGGTATTTCTGTTGTTGATGAAGTGAATTCTGATGTACTTTGTCCTTCTGTCATAGTAGACGTTGAAGATGGAGAGGTACCTGTTGTGGACAATGTAGTTTCCATTGTTGAACCACTTTCAAGTGTAGATGATTCTAATGTGGACGTGCTCATAGGGGTCATAACTGTTGTAAATGTAGATTGAGCTGTCGTTGTAGGTTCAGTTTCTGTGGTTGAACTAAACTGAGTGGTTTTTGTTTGCTGGCTTGTTGTTTGCTCTACACTGGAAGTAGGTATTTCTGTTGTTGATGAAGTGATTTCTGATGTACTTTGTCCTTCTGTCGTAGTAGTTAGTGAAGATGGAGAGGTACCTGTTGTGGACAATGTAGTTTCCAGTGTTGAACCACTTTCAAGTGTAGATGATTCTAATGTCGACATGCTAGTAGGGGTCAAAACTGTTGTAAATGTAGATTGAGCTGTCGTTGTAGGTTCAGTTTCTGTGGTAGAACTAAACTGAGTGGTTTTTGTTTGCTCTACACTGGAAGTAGGTATTTCTGTTGTTGATGAAGTGAATTCTGATGAACTTTGTCCTTCTGTCATTGTAGACGTTGAAGATGGAGAGGTACCTGTTGTGGACAATGTAGTTTCCAGTGTTGAACCACTTTCAAGTGTAGATGATTCTAATGTGGACGTTGTCATGGAGGACATAGCTGTTGTAAATGTAGATTGAGCTGTCGTTGTAGGTTCAGTTTCTGTGGTAGAACTAAACTGAGTGGTTTTTGTTTGCTCTACACTGGAAGTAGGTATTTCTGTTGTTGATGAAGTGAATTCTAATGTACTTTGTCCTTCTGTCGTAGTAGTTGGTGAAGATGGAGAGGTACCTGTTGTGGACAATGTAGTTTCCAGTGTTGAACCACTTTCAAGTGTAGATGATTCTAATGTGGACGTTGTCATGGAGGACATAGCTGTTGTAAATGCTGATTGAGCTGTTGTAGGTTCAGTTTCTGTGGTAGAACTAAACTGAGTGGTTTGTGCCTGCTGGCTTGTTCTTTGCTCTACACTAGAAGTAGGTATTTCTTTTGTTGATGAAGTGAATTCTAATGTACTTTGTCCTTCTGTCGTAGTAGTTGGTGAAGATGGAGAGGTACCTGTTGTGGACAATGTAGTTTCCATTGTTGAACCACTTTCAAGTGTAGATGATTCTAATGTCGACATGCTAGTAGTGGTCAAAACTGTTGTAAATGTTGATTGAGCTGTCGTTGTAGGTTCAGTTTCTGTGGTAGAACTAAACTGAGTGGTTTGTGCCTGCTGGCTTGTTCTTTGCTCTACACTAGAAGTAGGTATTTCTGTTGTTGATGAAGTGAATTCTAATGTACTTTGTCCTTCTGTCGTAGTAGTTGGTGAAGATGGAGAGGTACCTGTTGTGGACAATGTAGTTTCCATTGTTGAACCACTTTCAAGTGTAGATGATTCTAATGTGGACATGCTCATAGGGGTCATAACTGTTGTAAATGTAGATTGAGCTGTCGTTGTGGGTTCTGTTTCTGTGGAAGAACTAAACTGAGTGGTTTTTGTTTGCTCTACACTGGAAGTAGGTATTTCTGTTGTTGATGAAGTGAATTCTGATGTACTTTGTCCTTCTGTCATAGTAGACGTTGAAGATGGAGAGGTACCTGTTGTGGACAATGTAGTTTCCAGTGTTGAACCACTTTCAAGTGTAGATGATTCTAATGTCGACATGCTAGTAGTGGTCAAAACTGTTGTAAATGTTGATTGAGCTGTCGTTGTAGGTTCTGTTTCTGTGGTAGAACTAAACTGAGTGGTTTGTGCCTGCTGGCTTGTTGTTTGCTCTACACTGGAAGTAGGTATTTCTGTTGTTGATGAAGTGAATTCTGATGTACTTTGTCCTTCTGTCGTAGTAGTTGGTGAAGATGGAGAGGTACCTGTTGTGGACAATGTAGTTTCCAGTGTTGAACCACTTTCAAGTGTAGATGATTCTAATGTCGACATGCTAGTAGGGGTCAAAACTGTTGTAAATGTTGATTGAGCTATTGTTGTAGGTTCAGTTTCTGTGGTAGAACTAAACTGAGTGGTTTGTGCCTGCTGGCTTGTTGTTTGCTCTACACTGGAAGTAGGTATTTCTGTTGTTGATGAAGTGAATTCTGATGTACTTTGTCCTTCTGTCGTAGTAGTTGGTGAAGATGGAGAGGTACCTGTTGTGGACAATGTAGTTTCCATTGTTGAACCACTTTCAAGTGTAGATGATTCTAATGTCGACATGCTAGTAGGGGTCAAAACTGTTGTAAATGTTGATTGAGCTATTGTTGTAGGTTCAGTTTCTGTGGTAGAAGTAAACTGAGTGGTTTTGTTTGCTCTACACTAGAAGTAGGTATTTCTGATGTTGATGAAGTGAATTCTAATGTACTTTGTCCTTCTGTCGTAGTAGACGGTGAAGATGGAGGTACCTGTTGTGGACAATGTAGTTTCCACTGTTGAACCACTTTCAAGTGTAGATGATTCTAATGTGGACGTGCTCATAGGGGTCATAACTGTTGTAAATGTTGATTGAGCTATTGTTGTAGGTTCAGTTTCTGTGGTAGAAGTAAACTGAGTGGTTTTGTTTGCTGGCTTGTTGTTTGCTCTACACTAGATGAAGACATTTCTGTTGTTGATGAAGTGAATTCTAATGTACTTTGTCCTTCTGTCATAGTAGACGTTGAAGATGGAGAGGTACCTGTTGTGGACAATGTAGTTTCCAGTGTTGAACCACTTTCAAGTGTAGATGATTCTAATGTCGACATGCTAGTAGGGGTCAAAACTGTTGTAAATGTTGAATGAGCTGTCGTTGTGGGTTCTGTTTCTGTGGTAGAACTAAAGTGAGTGGTTTTTGTTTGCTGGCTTGTTGTTTGCTCTACACTGGAAGTAGGTATTTCTGTTGTTGATGAAGTGAATTCTGATGTACTTTGTCCTTCTGTCGTAGTAGTTGGTGAAGATGGAGAGGTACCTGTTGTGGACAATGTAGTTTCCAGTGTTGAACCACTTTCAAGTGTAGATGATTCTAATGTCGACATGCTAGTAGTGGTCAAAACTGTTGTAAATGTTGATTGAGCTGTCGTTGTAGGTTCAGTTTCTGTGGTAGAACTAAACTGAGTGGTTTGTGCCTGCTGGCTTGTTGTTTGCTCTACACTAGAAGTAGGTATTTCTGTTGTTGATGAAGTGAATTCTAATGTACTTTGTCCTTCTGTCGTAGTAGTTGGTGAAGATGGAGAGGTACCTGTTGTGGACAATGTAGTTTCCAGTGTTGAACCACTTTCAAGTGTAGATGATTCTAATGTGGACGTTGTCATGGAGGACATAGCTGTTGTAAATGCTGATTGAGCTGTTGTAGGTTCAGTTTCTGTGGTAGAACTAAACTGAGTGGTTTGTGCCTGCTGGCTTGTTGTTTGCTCTACACTGGAAGTAGGTATTTCTGTTGTTGATGAAGTGAATTCTGATGTACTTTGTCCTTCTGTCGTAGTAGTTGGTGAAGATGGAGAGGTACCTGTTGTGGACAATGTAGTTTCCAGTGTTGAACCACTTTCAAGTGTAGATGATTCTAATGTCGACATGCTAGTAGTGGTCAAAACTGTTGTAAATGTTGATTGAGCTGTCGTTGTAGGTTCTGTTTCTGTGGTAGAACTAAACTGAGTGGTTTGTGCCTGCTGGCTTGTTGTTTGCTCTACACTGGAAGTAGGTATTTCTGTTGTTGATGAAGTGAATTCTGATGTACTTTGTCCTTCTGTCGTAGTAGTTGGTGAAGATGGAGAGGTACCTGTTGTGGACAATGTAGTTTCCAGTGTTGAACCACTTTCAAGTGTAGATGATTCTAATGTGGACGTTGTCATGGAGGACATAGCTGTTGTAAATGCTGATTGAGCTGTTGTAGGTTCAGTTTCTGTGGTAGAAGTAAACTGAGTGGTTTGTGCCTGCTGGCTTGTTGTTTGCTCTACACTGGAAGTAGGTATTTCTGTTGTTGATGAAGTGAATTCTAATGTACTTTGTCCTTCTGTCGTAGTAGTTGGTGAAGATGGAGAGGTACCTGTTGTGGACAATGTAGTTTCCAGTGTTGAACCACTTTCAAGTGTAGATGATTCTAATGTGGACGTTGTCATGGAGGACATAGCTGTTGTAAATGCTGATTGAGCTGTTGTAGGTTCAGTTTCTGTGGAAGAACTAAACTGAGTGGTTTGTGCCTGCTGGCTTGTTGTTTGCTCTACACTGGAAGTAGGTATTTCTGTTGTTGATGAAGTGAATTCTGATGTACTTTGTCCTTCTGTCGTAGTAGTTGGTGAAGATGGAGAGGTACCTGTTGTGGACAATGTAGTTTCCAGTGTTGAACCACTTTCAAGTGTAGATGATTCTAATGTCGACATGCTAGTAGTGGTCAAAACTGTTGTAAATGTTGATTGAGCTGTTGTAGGTTCTGTTTCTGTGGTAGAACTAAACTGAGTGGTTTGTGCCTGCTGGCTTGTTGTTTGCTCTACACTGGAAGTAGGTATTTCTGTTGTTGATGAAGTGAATTCTGATGTACTTTGTCCTTCTGTCGTAGTAGTTGGTGAAGATGGAGAGGTACCTGTTGTGGACAATGTAGTTTCCAGTGTTGAACCACTTTCAAGTGTAGATGATTCTAATGTGGACGTTGTCATAGGAGGACATAGCTGTTGTAAATGCTGATTGAGCTGTTGTTGTAGGTTCAGTTTCTGTGGTAGAACTAAACTGAGTGGTTTGTGCCTGCTGGCTTGTTGTTTGCTCTACACTGGAAGTAGGTATTTCTGTTGTTGATGAAGTGAATTCTGATGTACTTTGTCCTTCTGTCGTAGTAGTTGGTGAAGATGGAGAGGTACCTGTTGTGGACAATGTAGTTTCCAGTGTTGAACCACTTTCAAGTGTAGATGATTCTAATGTCGACATGCTAGTAGGGGTCAAAACTGTTGTAAATGTAGATTGAGCTGTCGTTGTAGGTTCAGTTTCTGTGGTTAAACTAAACTGAGTGGTTTTTGTTTGCTGGCTTGTTGTTTGCTCTACACTGGAAGTAGGTATTTCTGTTGTTGATGAAGTGATTTCTGATGTACTTTGTCCTTCTGTCATAGTAGACGTTGAAGATGGAGAGGTACCTGTTGTGGACAATGTAGTTTCCAGTGTTGAACCACTTTCGAGTGTAGATGATTCTAATGTTGACATGCTAGTAGGGGTCAAAACTGTTGTAAATGTTGATTGAGCTGTCGTTGTAGGTTCTGTTTCTGTGGTAGAACTAAACTGAGTGGTTTTTGTTTGCTCTACACTGGAAGTAGGTATTTCTGTTGTTGATGAAGTGAATTCTAATGTACTTTGTCCTTCTGTCGTAGTAGACGGTGAAGATGGAGAGGTACCTGTTGTGGACAATGTAGTTTCCAGTGTTGAACCACTTTCAAGTGTAGATGATTCTAATGTCGACATGCTAGTAGGGGTCAAAACTGTTGTAAATGTTGATTGAGCTGTGTTGTAGGTTCTGTTTCTGTGGTAGAAGTAAACTGAGTGGTTTTGTTTGCTGGCTTGTTGTTTGCTCTACACTGGAAGTAGGTATTTCTGTTGTTGATGAAGTGAATTCTGATGTACTTTGTCCTTCTGTCGTAGTAGACGGTGAAGATGGAGGTACCTGTTGTGGACAATGTAGTTTCCATTGTTGAACCACTTTCAAGTGTAGATGATTCTAATGTGGACGTTGTCATGGAGGACATAGCTGTTGTAAATGTAGATTGAGCTGTTGTTGTAGGTTCAGTTTCTGTGGTAGAAGTAAACTGAGTGGTTTGTGCCTGCTGGCTTGTGGTTTGCTCTACAGTAGATGAAGACATTTCTGTTGTTGATGAAGTGAATTCTGATGTACTTTGTCCTTCTGTCATAGTAGACGTTGAAGATGGAGAGGTACCTGTTGTGGACAATGTATTTTCCAGTGTTGAACCACTTTCACTTGTAGATGATTCAAATGTGGTCGTGGTCATAGGGGACATAACTGTTGTAAATGTAGATTGAGCTGTCGTTCTAGGTTCTGTTTCTGTGGTAGAACTAAACTGAGTGGTTTTTGTTTGCTGGCTTGTTGTTTGCTCTACACTGGAAGTAGGTATTTCTGTTGTTGATGAAGTGAATTCTGATGTACTTTGTCCTTCTGTCGTAGTAGTTGGTGAAGATGGAGAGGTACCTGTTGTGGACAATGTAGTTTCCATTGTTGAACCACTTTCAAGTGTAGATGATTCTAATGTGGACGTGCTCATAGGGGACATAACTGTTGTAAATGCTGATTGAGCTGTTGTAGGTTCAGTTTCTGTGGTAGAACTAAACTGAGTGGTTTGTGCCTGCTGGCTTGTTGTTTGCTCTACACTGGAAGTAGGTATTTCTGATGTTGATGAAGTGAATTCTGATGTACTTTGTCCTTCTGTTGTAGTAGATGGTGAAGATTGAGAGGTACCTGTTGTGGACAATGTAGTTTCCAGTGTTGAACCACTTTCAAGTGTAGATGATTCTAATGTGGACGTGCTCATAGGGGTCATAACTGTTGTAAATGTAGATTGAGCTGTTGTTGTAGGTTCTGTTTCTGTGGTAGAACTAAACTGAGTGGTTTTTGTTTGCTGGCTTGTTGTTTGCTCTACAGTAGATGAAGACATTTCTGTTGTTGATGAAGTGAATTCTGATGTACTTTGTCCTTCTGTCGTAGTAGTTGGTGAAGATGGAGGTACCTGTTGTGGACAATGTATTTTCCAGTGTTGAACTTCTTTCACTTGTAGATGATTCTAATGTGGACATGCTAGTAGGGGTCAAAACTGTTGTAAATGTTGATTGAGCTATTGTTGTAGGTTCAGTTTCTGTGGTAGAACTAAACTGAGTGGTTTTTGTTTGCTGGCTTGTTGTTTGCTCTACACTGGAAGTAGGTATTTCTGATGTTGATGAAGTGAATTCTGATGTACTTTGTCCTTCTGTCGTAGTAGACGGTGAAGATTGAGAGGTACCTGTTGTGGACAATGTATTTTCCAGTGTTGAACCACTTTCAAGTGTAGATGATTCTAATGTGGACGTTGTCATGGAGGACATAGCTGTTGTAAATGCTGATTGAGCTGTTGTAGGTTCAGTTTCTGTGGTAGAAGTAAACAGAGTGGTTTGTGCCTGCTGGCTTGTGGTTTGCTCTACAGTAGATGAAGACATTTCTGTTGTTGATGAAGTGAATTCTGATGTACTTTGTCCTTCTGTCGTAGTAGACGGTGAAGATGGAGAGGTACCTGTTGTGGACAATGTAGTTTCCAGTGTTGAACTTCTTTCACTTGTAGATGATTCTAATGTGGACGTGCTCATAGGGGTCATAACTGTTGTAAATGTTGATTGAGCTATTGTTGTAGGTTCAGTTTCTGTGGTAGAACTAAACTGAGTGGTTTGTGCTGGCTTGTTGTTTGCTCTACACTGGAAGTAGGTATTTCTGTTGATGAAGTGAATTCTGATGTACTTTGTCCTTCTGTTGTAGTAGATGGTGAAGATGGAGGTACCTGTTGTGGACAATGTAGTTTCCATTGTTGAACCACTTTCAAGTGTAGATGATTCTAATGTGGACGTGCTCATAGGGGACATAGTTGTTGTAAATGTTGATTGAGCTGTCGTTGTAGGTTCTGTTTCTGTGGTAGAACTAAACTGAGTGGTTTGTGCTGGCTTGTTGTTTGCTCTACAGTAGATGAAGACATTTCTGTTGTTGATGAAGTGAATTCTGATGTACTTTGTCCTTCTGTTGTAGTAGATGGTGAAGATGGAGGTACCTGTTGTGGACAATGTAGTTTCCAGTGTTGAACCACTTTCAGTGTAGATGATTCTAATGTCGACATGCTAGTAGGGGTCAAAACTGTTGTAAATGCTGATTGAGCTGTTGTAGGTTCAGTTTCTGTGGTAGAAGTAAACTGAGTGGTTTGTGCCTGCTGGCTTGTTGTTTGCTCTACACTGAAGTAGGTATTTCTGTTGATGAAGTGAATTCTGATGTACTTTGTCCTTCTGTTGTAGTAGATGGTGAAGATTGAGAGGTACCTGTTGTGGACAATGTAGTTTCCAGTGTTGAACCACTTTCAGTGTAGATGATTCTAATGTGGACGTTGTCATGGAGGACATAGCTGTTGTAAATGTAGATTGAGCTGTTGTTGTAGGTTCAGTTTCTGTGGTAGAACTAAACTGAGTGGTTTGTGCCTGCTGGCTTGTTGTTTGCTCTACACTGAAGTAGGTATTTCTGTTGATGAAGTGAATTCTGATGTACTTTGTCCTTCTGTCGTAGTAGATGGTGAAGATGGAGGTACCTGTTGTGGACAATGTAGTTTCCAGTGTTGAACCACTTTCACTTGTAGATGATTCTAATGTGGACATGCTAGTAGGGGTCAAAACTGTTGTAAATGTTGATTGAGCTGTTGTAGGTTCTGTTTCTGTGGTAGAACTAAACTGAGTGGTTTGTGTCTGCTGGCTTGTTGTTTGCTCTACACTGGAAGTAGGTATTTCTGATGTTGATGAAGTGAATTCTGATGTACTTTGTCCTTCTGTCGTAGTAGATGGTGAAGATGGAGGTACCTGTTGTGGACAATGTAGTTTCCAGTGTTGAACCACTTTCAGTGTAGATGATTCTAATGTGGACGTTGTCATGGAGGACATAGCTGTTGTAAATGTGATTGAGCTGTTGTAGGTTCAGTTTCTGTGGTAGAACTAAACTGAGTGGTTTGTGTCTGCTGGCTTGTTGTTTGCTCTACACTGAAGTAGGTATTTCTGATGTTGATGAAGTGAATTCTGATGTACTTTGTCCTTCTGTCATAGTAGACGTTGAAGATGGAGAGGTACCTGTTGTGGACAATGTAGTTTCCAGTGTTGAACCACTTTCAGTGTAGATGATTCTAATGTCGACATGCTAGTAGGGGTCAAAACTGTTGTAAATGCTGATTGAGCTGTTGTAGGTTCAGTTTCTGTGGTAGAACTAAACTGAGTGGTTTTTGTTTGCTGGCTTGTTGTTTGCTCTACACTGGAAGTAGGTATTTCTGTTGATGAAGTGAATTCTGATGTACTTTGTCCTTCTGTCATAGTAGACGTTGAAGATGGAGAGGTACCTGTTGTGGACAATGTAGTTTCCAGTGTTGAACCACTTTCAAGTGTAGATGATTCTAATGTCGACATGCTAGTAGGGGTCAAAACTGTTGTAAATGTGATTGAGCTGTTGTAGGTTCAGTTTCTGTGGTAGAAGTAAACTGAGTGGTTTGTGTCTGCTGGCTTGTTGTTTGCTCTACACTGGAAGTAGGTATTTCTGTTGATGAAGTGAATTCTGATGTACTTTGTCCTTCTGTTGTAGTAGATGGTGAAGATTGAGAGGTACCTGTTGTGGACAATGTAGTTTCCAGTGTTGAACCACTTTCAGTGTAGATGATTCTAATGTGGACATGCTAGTAGGGGTCAAAACTGTTGTAAATGTTGATTGAGCTATTGTTGTAGGTTCAGTTTCTGTGGTAGAAGTAAACTGAGTGGTTTGTGCCTGCTGGCTTGTTGTTTGCTCTACACTGGAAGTAGGTATTTCTGATGTTGATGAAGTGAATTCTGATGTACTTTGTCCTTCTGTCATAGTAGACGTTGAAGATGGAGAGGTACCTGTTGTGGACAATGTAGTTTCCAGTGTTGAACCACTTTCAGTGTAGATGATTCTAATGTCGACATGCTAGTAGGGGTCATAACTGTTGTAAATGTAGATTGAGCTGTTGTAGGTTCAGTTTCTGTGGTAGAAGTAAACTGAGTGGTTTTTGTTTGCTGGCTTGTTGTTTGCTCTACACTGGAAGTAGGTATTTCTGATGTTGATGAAGTGAATTCTGATGTACTTTGTCCTTCTGTTGTAGTAGATGGTGAAGATTGAGAGGTACCTGTTGTGGACAATGTAGTTTCCAGTGTTGAACCACTTTCACTTGTAGATGATTCTAATGTGGACGTGTCATAGGGGACATAACTGTTGTAAATGCTGATTGAGCTGTTGTTGTAGGTTCAGTTTCTGTGGTAGAACTAAACTGAGTGGTTTGTGCCTGCTGGCTTGTTTGTTCTACACTAGATGAAGACATTTCTGTTGTTGATGAAGTGAATTCTGATGTACTTTGTCCTTCTGTTAATTGTATACCTTTATATAAATTTGACGAAAATTGTGCCAAATCACACTTGAGGCTTTGTTGTATTCAGACCAAACTTGGTGTATGTTATAATAATCATGACCTAAGGTTACCTGCACAGTTTTGGCGCAGTGCCACCTAGTGGTATTTTTGCTTATCACTTCTGAATGGTGTGGCTAAAAATCACAAAACTTTTTTCATAAAATGCCATATTTTACAAACATGGAAAATTTCGTTACGAAACTATAATTTACACTCAATACGTTATTATTGCATACCGTTTTATAATGTACTACAATACTGAGGTGCAGATAATTGCCACTATTTGCAATAAGTAGGATAAATAGCAGAAAATCTCGCTATTTTAACATAGTGTAAATATAATCTGTAGCTATTTGCACTTAGTGTAAATGGGCCATTCCACCGAATGGGCACCATTTCTGTCCCCAGGACATTATAGGTACAAACATGCATAAAAATTAACTACAAAATACATTTTATTATTAAGCAAAGTGTCCTGCACATTAATCTAACTGCAAATTTCAAATATATAATTAAAAAAATTATTAAAAACTACCTAAAACACTGAAAATATAGCATTTGTACATGTCCCCAGTGTCTAATGCTACATTTGAACATTAAATATAATGTTTAAAATCCTTCATAAATAATTTTTGTTTTGCATTTTTGTGTACCTCCATATCCCATCTGTGCTTTAAATACATTTATTTCAAAATAAATTCATAATATTTTGGATAAAATACACATTTTAGTCGTGTCCCCTAGTTTTCACTCAGTCCTGTTACCCTAACACATTCTCCCCTCTAAATAACTGGGAAAATTCCACAAGACACATTTTCAACATCTGGATCTTCTGAAGGCAATGAAATGACCGAATGCATGTGGTCTTATTTTCTTTTCTGTATATTTAATGATATTGTAACGGTGGCTGGGAGCGTCATTATAAATATATTGTCCTGTTACCTAAATTATTTCTTAGATGTTACTTGTTTATTTTAAAAATACAAATCTTTGTGAATCACTATAATTTGCTGCGTATTCTCATAATTTGATCATGTACTCCATGTGGCTAGATTTTATGTATTTGCTAATTTTATTGTAAAATCTCAATCCTGTTACTTTCAGTCCTGTTACTTATATACTCATATATCCTATACTTGTATATAGTAACTGAGTAAAAGTAACAGGAGTGTTCCTAAAAGTAGTCAGATTTATTAATGTAATTATTAGGCTACATCCATATTAATCTAGATAAATTTGAAAATGCATCTTTTTCTCAACGTTTTGGCCTTCTATTCAAACTGAGACAATGCTTTTGCCTAGAGAAAACCTATAGTTGTTCCTGCATTGTTGTTTTAGATTACATTCCTGCAAGTATGACAGAAAATGTATGATTTCTGTCCTGTGACAATTATGTATTAGACTCATATATAGAATGGTTTTTAAGTGTGAGCTGCGCTATAAGAAAACAATATCCACAGAAAAACTGAAAAGATATTAAGTTTATTATTTTTAATATTAATTTCAATTTAATATTTATTATTTTTTTAGTTATTTATATCTTATCTTATAACCTGTCCTCTACCCCTAAACATAACCCTAACAAAAACCTCTGCAGGCCAATAGATTTAAATAGAAACATGATTTTGCCTTTTTAGCAGCGAGGTCAGCTCACTAATTGATGTTCAACACTCTTCACTCTATTGGTGCAGGCATTAATACCTCACATGTGTAGTCAAACCTGTATACTAATATAATGGGGATATTCCTTCCTGTTACCAGTTTCATTCCTGTTCATTCCTAAATAGTTTTTCTTTAAAAATAAAGTTAAACCACTATTTTTTAATTAAGTTTGGTCCATAATTTATTCTACTGTTTAATAAATTGCATCATAGAAAATTAATAAGATTGAGGTTTGAATCGCCTTTAAAATGAAAAAATGGGTTTGTGTAGTTTAGAAAAATACACCTTATGTAGATAAATAGTGACTTTGTGGAAGTCAATATTATATGGCAACCACAGGAAAAACTATGACGTATAATATGATATTGACCAAAGTGTCATGATGTCCACACCTCTTTGCTATCTCAAAATGATTTTGAGTCATAGAGAATGTCCTTAGTCGTATGTATTACATAAAACCAAATTACACTTCCATGGAAATGTCAAGCATACCATGAAGAAAAACAAAACTGCATTAGAGTGCTATAAATGTCATTCATCCACCCCACACAAGGTGTGCTCAAAAGTGCATTAAAGCATTTCATTTTCATTTCAGTTCATTTTGTCATTAAGCACTTTTAAGAAAGACATGATGTCTGAACTGGTCTGCTGGTCTTAGGTGGAGTAAGATGTTCTGGTTTAGATTAGGAACATATATTCACTATGAACTAAAAGTTAAACTATTAATTTGATGCTTGTTGATAGCAAGGTAGTAGTTATGGTAGATATGTTTAGTTATTGGGTAAGGTTAAAGGGTTTAGAATATGATCATATAGAATAAAGCATTAATATGTGATTTATAAGTACTAATAAAGAGTAACATAATGAATGATCGGATAGATTGAACGGATAATGAACAGATAGATTGTAACCGCGAGAGTGATTGATGCTTTTGTGTAGGTTTTGACACTAAGCTAATTTTTGTTGCATGTAAACTAAAGACACACTATAAGTCATGGCCAAAAATATCGGCACCCTTGGTAAATATGATCAAAGAAGGCTGTGAAAATTAATCTGCATTGTTAGTCCTTTTGATCTTTTATTTAAAAAAATCACAAAAATCTAACCTTTCATTGGATAATAAGAATTTAAAATGGGGGGAAATATCATTATGAATGTTTTTCTCAAATACACATTGGACACAATTACTGGCACCCCTAGAAATTCTTAAATATCTCTGAAGTATATTCTTATTCATATTCACAATTTTGAGCACTCCAGGGTGATTATGAACATGAAATTATATAGCCATGGCTTCCTGTTTCACAGAAATATGAATAGGAGGGAAAACAAAGCCCAAATTCCCTTAATCATCCATCACAATGAGAAAAACCAAAGAATATATTTCTGATGTTGATGAAGTGAATTCTGATGTACTTTGTCCTTCTGTTGTAGTAGATGGTGAAGATGAGAGGTACCTGTTGTGGACAATGTAGTTTCCAGTGTTGAACCACTTTCAGTGTAGATGATTCTAATGTGGTCGTGGTCATAGGGGACATAACTGTTGTAAATGTTGATTGAGCTGTCGTTGTAGGTTCAGTTTCTGTGGTAGAAGTAAACTGAGTGGTTTTGTTTGCTGGCTTGTTGTTTGCTCTACACTGGAAGTAGGTATTTCTGATGTTGATGAAGTGAATTCTGATGTACTTTGTCCTTCTGTCGTAGTAGATGGTGAAGATGGAGAGGTACCTGTTGTGGACAATGTAGTTTCCAGTGTTGAACCACTTTCAGTGTAGATGATTCTAATGTGGACGTGTCATAGGGGACATAGCTGTTGTAAATGCTGATTGAGCTGTTGTAGGTTCAGTTTCTGTGGTAGAACTAAACTGAGTGGTTTTTGTTTGCTGGCTTGTTGTTTGCTCTACACTGGAAGTAGGTATTTCTGATGTTGATGAAGTGAATTCTGATGTACTTTGTCCTTTTGTCGTAGTAGATGGTGAAGATTGAGAGGTACCTGTTGTGGACAATGTAGTTTCCAGTGTTGAACCACTTTCAAGTGTAGATGATTCTAATGTGGACGTGCTCATAGGGGTCATAACTGTTGTAAATGTAGATTGAGCTGTCGTTGTAGGTTCTGTTTCTGTGGTAGAACTAAACTGAGTGGTTTGTGCCTGCTGGCTTGTTGTTTGCTCTACACTGGAAGTAGGTATTTCTGATGTTGATGAAGTGAATTCTGATGTACTTTGTCCTTCTGTCGTAGTAGACGGTGAAGATGGAGAGGTACCTGTTGTGGACAATGTAGTTTCCAGTGTTGAACCACTTTCAAGTGTAGATGATTCTAATGTGGACATGCTCATAGGGGTCATAACTGTTGTAAATGTAGATTGAGCTGTTGTAGGTTCTGTTTCTGTGGTAGAACTAAACTGAGTGGTTTTTGTTTGCTGGCTTGTTGTTTGCTCTACACTGGAAGTAGGTATTTCTGATGTTGATGAAGTGAATTCTGATGTACTTTGTCCTTCTGTTGTAGTAGATGGTGAAGATGGAGAGGTACCTGTTGTGGACAATGTAGTTTCCAGTGTTGAACCACTTTCAAGTGTAGATGATTCTAATGTGGACGTGCTCATAGGGGTCATAACTGTTGTAAATGTAGATTGAGCTGTTGTAGGTTCTGTTTCTGTGGTAGAACTAAACTGAGTGGTTTGTGCCTGCTGGCTTGTTGTTTGCTCTACACTGGAAGTAGGTATTTCTGATGTTGATGAAGTGAATTCTGATGTACTTTGTCCTTCTGTCGTAGTAGACGGTGAAGATTGAGAGGTACCTGTTGTGGACAATGTAGTTTCCAGTGTTGAACCACTTTCAGTGTAGATGATTCTGTGAGAGAGTAGTTTGTTTAAAATGATTAAATATTTATAAAATATATATTTCAACACTTGCTCTCTCCAACAAAATCTGTATGAAAATAGTCAGCCAAATGAGCCTGCCATCAGTGTTTCTTCTCTGTTAAATTTCAACATCAACCTGATGTGTATGTGTTTCCCTGCAAATAATAAATGTTATCAGCTACGGGCACTTTTGCGTTTAAAAAACAAAACGTAAGTTCACGCCTTGAGTAAACCACACTGATTGGGAGTGCATGTGATTTTGTAATGCCTGAACAGTTATATGACCTTCACCTGTTACACCCTTTCCATGACAGGTTGCAATAAATCCAAGAAAAAAAAAGTTCTTCTTTTCATTTGTGTATCTTCTGAAAATTTGTATTTGTTCTCATTTGTACTTGTTCCCCTTTATAGGTATTTAATGACAAGAGGAACTGCTGAAACAGATATTTTAGGTAAGATTATGTGTACATGCAATAAAACATCAGTTTTAAATTTAGTGGCTATTGCAGTTCATACATTGCAATTCGATTTAAAACAATACCTATTAATACCTAGTTTATTACCTGAAAGATCCAAACTTAGTTGTTTCCCAAAACTAAATAGGCCGGAGATGAAGTGGATTTTGAGTTGATGCCTGATTTATATTCATAAGTTTTGTTGAAGCCTAATTTGGACAATGAAAATGACTGTTTCACACTATCATATTACACTGTTCAGAAACTAATCAGTTTAGCATTTGAACTCGGTCCAGAAGCTAGTTCGCACGACAATGCAGAAAATAAACAAAGATGTTGCAAATAGGTTGCTAGGCTGTGCATAGATAAGGCTTGCGTCACTCCTTAAGTGTAGGTATATGAGATATTTCCACTCATTTTATTGTCTGCCAAAAAAAAAAGAAAAGAAAACCATCAAATCAGTTGGATAACATAACATAACAACACACCTCTTGCCAACAAACATCATGTCCATCAGACAAACAATGCAGCATAGGTTTTGGGCAGAAATGTAATACTTGATGTTTCTTTTGTTCTAGTGACATTCTATAAAAAGTGACTTTGTGGAAGTCAATATTATATGGCAACCACAGGAAAAACTATGACGTATAATATGATATTGACCAAAGTGTCATGATGTCCACACCTCTTTGCTATCTCAAAATGATTTTGAGTCATAGAGAATGTCCTTAGTCGTATGTATTACATAAAACCAAATTACACTTCCATGGAAATGTCAAGCATACCATGAAGAAAAAACAAAACTGCATTAGAGTGCTATAAATGTCATTCATCCACCCCACACAAGGTGTGCTCAAAAGTGCATTAAAGCATTTCATTTTCATTTCAGTTCATTTTGTCATTAAGCACTTTTAAGAAAGACATGATGTCTGAACTGGTCTGCTGGTCTTAGGTGGAGTAAGATGTTCTGGTTTAGATTAGGGAACATATATTCACTATGAACTAAAAGTTAAACTATTAATTTGATGCTTGTTGATAGCAAGGTAGTAGTTATGGTAGATATGTTTAGTTATTGGGTAAGGTTAAAGGGTTTAGAATATGATCATATAGAATAAAGCATTAATATGTGATTTATAAGTACTAATAAAGAGTAACATAATGAATGATCGGATAGATTGAACGGATAATGAACAGATAGATTGTAACCGCGAGAGTGATTGATGCTTTTGTGTAGGTTTTGACACTAAGCTAATTTTTGTTGCATGTAAACTAAAGATTTAGTCATGGCCAAAAATATCGGCACCCTTGGTAAATATGATCAAAGAAGGCTGTGAAAATTAATCTGCATTGTTAGTCCTTTTGATCTTTTATTTAAAAAAATCACAAAAATCTAACCTTTCATTGGATAATAAGAATTAAAATGGGGGGAAATATCATTATGAATGTTTTTCTCGAATACACGTTGGACACAATTACTGGCACCCCTAGAAATTCTTAAATATCTCTGAAGTATATTCCATTCATATTCACAATTTTGAGCACTCCAGGGTGATTATGAACATGAAATTATCCAGCCATGGCTTCCTGTTTCACAGAAATATGAATAGGAGGGAAAACAAAGCCCAAATTCCCTTAATCATCGATCACAATGAGAAAAACCAAAGAATATATTTCTGATGTGCAGCAAAAGATAATTGAGCTCCACAAATTAGTGAAGTGGCTTTAAGAAAAGAGCTAGAGCAGTGAAAATTCCCATTTCCAGCATCAGGGCAATAATTAAGAATTTCCAATCAACATAAAATGTTACGAAACTGCCTGGAAGAGGACGTGTGTCTATATCGTCCTAATGCACGGTGAGAAGGAGAGTTTGAGTGGCAAACAGCACCTACATCACCACATGTTGTTTGGGAGGGTTTCAAGAAAAATTCTCCTGGTTCCTCTTATGGTTCTACATAGCACCATTTGACAAAGGTGCTGTATAGCACCTTTAAATATATCACTTAAAGTGATTTCCCTATTATTAGGAGCCATTCATATTCATTATGAACCACTTTCAGTGCTATTTAGCATGATTGTTTCATTTTACTGTGTGTATATATATGTATGTATGTATGTATATATATACATGTATGTATATGTGTGTGTGTGTGTGTGTGTGTTGATTTAATTTTTTCAGTGATTTTCGAAAATGATCACTCAAAAGAATAAGCAGGCTACTTCAGAAGACTTACTGTATTTAAAGCATTTTCAATGACTCATATAGCTTATATTTATTACATTTCATAAGATGACCTCAGATAAATATTACGATTATGTAATACCAATACATGGGTGTATACAGTTAGATACAACATTGCTTGCTGTAAAGGAGTTACATAATTGTGTGTAAACATTTATAGGTTCTGATCAGTTAGCTAGTTTTTGAAACACTGCAAAAAAATGCACAATTTCAACTGTTTTTATGACGTTAATAAAATATTGTGCTTGACATTTTCATTCATTTACAGTTTTATTTATTTATTTTTATTTTATTTATTTAAAAAAATATATAGAATCAACTAAACTGCCCAAGTTTCTCTTGTGGCCCCTTAGGAAAATTAATTGCCCACCCCTGGTCTACATTCAAGGCTTTCTAATGAAATAAGGTGGTTGAGGTTTCATTTGAAAAAAAAAAAAAAAGTGTGAGTCACGTGCAGAGTGTCATAATACTACATTTAAATAAATTAAATGTATGGTTTAATAATAATTTAATTAGATTAAGTTAATTATTTATGTAATGTTCTAATTTTATATGATTATTTATGTAAATTCTGCGTGACTGTGACGTGTTTTAATGCGTGCGTGCTGAACGTTCGAGCCGCGTTGGTTCAAACACTGGAGCGGAGGGAGTTGCCATGGTAACGGGGCGTCAACACAACCATAGACATAATATGAACACAACGACCGACAAGCAGGAAGCTCCGTTTCTCGCTGCAGTTTTTACTGTTTTCGGTAAGTTTAGTCCCTAAAATCTCACAAATATTAAATATAACTATTCCTGACTCCTCTCTTGCTTTTATTTGAGTCGCTTCTGGTGAAATTAGTTCATAGAAATGGTTTAGTGTCTTCTTACCAGTCCGTTAGCATCTTAGCCGTTTTCAGAGGAAGTAAGTTAGGCTAACTCCATAGACTGAGCTCTTTTTGAAAGTTTGGGATTTTAATCACATCTTTATGTGCATCTGAGAGGTTTTGACAGTTCTGTAAAAGTTTAGCTGGTAATTTTTCAGTGGGTGATTGGAAATAGGCTCATTTATTTAACCTAAACATAGCCTACACTGTACCGTTAATCGGTGACGTCACTTACATCAGCGGGACAATTAACTGAATCTAGTTCAAACGTATTTTGATCTCTCATGGTAAACAAATATTGATGATAAACTGTTCTGTGACTTCAGAAGAAGAAAAACAGCAACATGGGAGGCTCCAAGATTTCACAATTTCTGAAGGGAGCCGCAGACAGAGAAGTAAGGAACACAAGTGAACAGGTGAAGCTTCTAAACATTTTTAAGAGGGCTTTGACATCCACAAGTAAGAAGTATGAGCAATATTAAATAAGTAAACCTAGAAGCAAATTGTTATGTTAAAAAAATATTTTCTGTATATTCTTCTTTCTCTTTTCTACATTTCACCTGCTCTAGCTTGGTTCCTTGTAATAAACCTGGCTGGCATTGTATACTAAATATTGTTGGCTCTGTGACAAATTGCTTGTTATGTTCCTACATTCTTCCATGTTGATGGCCTGCACACCAGACTTAGAGCGGACCTCCTGTCGGACAACATCTCCCAGGCACAATGAACCATATGGCTAATGCTCACAAAGGTTGAATTTATTAAAAAATGCAGATTTAAAAAAAAAAAAACAGTAATACTGTGAAATATTATTACAAATTAAAATAGCTGTTTTCTGTGTGAATATATTGTAAAATGTCATTTATTCTGTGATCAAAGCTGAATTTTCAGCATCATTACTCCAGTCTTCAGTGTCACATGATCTTCAGAAATCATACTAATATACTGATTTGCTGCTCAAGAAACATTTCTGATTATTATCAATGTTGAAAACAGTTGTGCTGCACAATATTTTTTTGTGTGTGTTTTTTTTTTCAGGATTCTTTGATGAATAGAAATTTCAAAAGAACAGCATTAGTTGTAACAGAAAACTTTACACTCATTTTTGATCAATTTAATGCATCGTTGCTGAACAAAATAAGAATTTTCTTTAAAAAAAATCCTAATAAAAAAAAATAAACAAACAAACTTTACACTGTTAAAACATTCACACAAAAATCCTCCGCACAGCTTTTTTTTTTTTTTTACATACATATTTGGGTCATTCTACAGAAACATCCACTTTTGGTATGGCAAGATGTCTTAAAATGTATTTCTTTTTTTAACGTTTAAACTTAGACCACATTATTAGATTACCTTTTGACTTTATGAATACCCATAAATGACAGCTAAATTATTTTTATATTTTTTGTACCATTTATTTAAAGACCACAATCTAACATTTTTTTTACCTTCTTTGTCAATTTTAGAGGTTTTTATTAAATATTATTTCTCGATTTTTATTTTATTTTTTCCAGCACATGTAGTCAGAGTTACAGAACAACAATGATAATGTTACAAATAAGGAGATTATGTTTTATTTTATTTTAATCAGGTTTGTTAAAAGTGTGATTGAATGATGCGCAACCATGTATTTTCTATAACAATGAAAATATTTGAAAAAAAAAAAACAGTTATAAACAAATAATGATGCAATCCTTTAAATCTTAACTCTTGAGTGAAGCAGAATTCAGTGGATGTAAAATTAATTATTATCATGCCACATGTAACACATTTTATGTCATGTGACAGAAAAGAAAAAAAAAAACAGTGACATACATTAGACCAAAGATCCTTATTCTTCAGCTATAACTAATAGATGAGACTAAATTGTTACATTCGGCAATTAGTGAAAGCAGTTAGTAAAGAACATAAATGTAAACTGATCTTCACTGGTGTAACCCAATAGGAAGGTAACACCAGTGACAGATTTCATGAAAAATGCATTTTACAAAATGTCTGCTGCAAGGTATCAAACCACATGTTGTCAGTCATGGTATACTCACTAAATTAAGTAGTTTAATCCATTTGTATTCTAGTTTTTTACAATTCCTAACAATAAAGTAGGTCATACCAGTGACTTCAACTAAAAGCTTCATATGAAATCATGAGATAAATGAGAACATTTCTGATAACTGATAAGAGACAGTGGACTTATCATAGGCCTTTCTTCATAGATCTTCAGGAAATAGGAAGGAGGAAGTCAAGTGATGTCATCAGTGTAATTTTTATTTCAAAATAAATGGTTTTTGTTAAACGGTAACACCAGTGACACAACTCCAAATTACATTTGAACATATTCACACAGAAAACATCTCATAACCTTGTACTTCAGTTATATGTGATGAAATAAATAATCTTTTGTCTGAAATAATAGCAGCTATTCTAATCTTTCTCCTTTTGGTTTCCTGTTTATATCTCGGGATGTCCATCCCAAGGTTACTAGAGATTACACCAGTTCCAGTTTGGATCCAGCCTGGCGTGTGAAGACTTCAGAAGACGCCAGCACTCAAAGACTTCAGATGATGGCAACTAGATGAACATACAAAGCTGCCAAATAATCCTTATATTGTAATCATGGCCCTAAAAGGTAAGTTTGCAGATTTTCAACCAGCTTTGTATTGTTACAGTGTTGGTAATAAATGTAAATGAACAAGGTTTACCTGTTCTCTGAATTACTTGTATCGAGATTTCACCATTTGTGACCTGTGCTGGCAAAATGAGTCAAAATGAACAAATTTTGAAAAATGAGTCACTTTTTATGGTCATTTAAGACATAACAGAATTACAGTATTTAAGTATTCACGCATAATCTGTGTATATTTATCGGGATCGCACGCCGTCTGAAGTGCCGTTATACGCTCGCTTCAGATGACAGTCAGCACGAGAAGCGAGCGGAGAAAAGTTACTCTCAGAAAACATGCAAATAAAGATATATTTAGATGTTTAAATACTATTTGGAGCATTGGGATCGCTAGAAGAGGGCTTAATGAACTCATTTTTGTGAAAACCTCAAATTCGACCAAAATCAACATCTTTCACTTCTTTTGCCTGTAACTCGAAATTAGCTTGTGTGAATTTCAGACTCATTTTGCCAGCACAGATGATGCAAAAGGTTTAGGGGGTGATTGTATGCCTCATTTCTTTGTCCTGTGTACTATAACTTTTGAACAGGAACTAATACTCCTTTGACTTGTTTGAGAAGATTTAGATGGAGTGTTTAGCTGTGTTTCTGCCTTCTATTTTATTCGTTGTTTTATATACTACTACTATTAAATGATTAATCAGTTTGGAAATCTTTTTACCACATTTACTAATCACTTTGGGACTGAGTATGTATTTATGATGCAAATGTAAACTACTGTAAATGAACCTAAAATGCTGTTACATGCCTTTCTCATAAGGTTGGCAATGTTATTTATTATAACAATAATATTATTTAGCGAACTTATTAATGAGATAATTTAAAAAGGCAATATAGTGACTTCATTAAATGATCCACTATGAAAATACAGTTTTATCAATGTACTTTTAGGGAGGAACTTGTCAACAAATCTACCGCACAGCGCATCAATGAAAGCAGTTTGACAATTACAGACGGTGTGTTGGATCAGGGTTAGATCTGAATTCTGCAGGTGGGTAGATCTCCAGGAACAGGATTGGGCGGTCCTATTATATTGGTTATGTATGATGGATTTTGAACTGTACTGTTTTTATTGCAGGTTTTCTGGATTCCCAGTTGAAGACATCAGTACATCAGATGTTGACCTGGACAGCTGTATCTACAGTACACCACACTGACCTCTCTGCTTTTGCATAGATGACTTACTACTACCATGTTCTATAGTATTATTGGTATTATGTTCTAAGGTATTATTATAGTAAAACTGAGCACCAGTGGAATTTGTAGTTGTAAAGAATAGACACATGCGAATTACAGGTAGTACATTTAAACATTTTTTATTTTTATTTTTTAGGAGTTCCAAATGTTTTTTTTACTCTTTCTCTCTAACAAACACAACACAAGTTACATCATTTAAAATTCTGAGGTGCACAAATCATATTCTACAAATAACAAATTAAGAAACTCATGTGAATGTGGGGCAAAACACATTCACACACCCAAATAAAAAATGTGAAGTCATGAACAAATTTTGCACATTTGCATATATATAGTCATAGTCAGAATTATTGACACCCTTGGTAAATATGAACAAAGAAGCCTGTGAAAATAAATCTGCATCGTAAGTCCTTTTTGATAAAAGATCAAAAAGGGGTAGGGGGAAGCTCATGAGGAGTTTTTTTTTTTCTCTAATACACATTGGCCACAGTTAATGGCACCCTTTTATTCAGTACTTTTTGAAATCTCCTTTTGCCACAGTAACAGCTCTGAGTCTCTCCTATAATGCTTGGTGAGTTTGAAGCTCACCTGACAAGAGATCTTTGGAGAGTCATTGGCCACTCAAACTATCCTCCTCACCTTGCATATAGACAATATAGACACACATCCTCTTCCAGGCAGATCTGTGACATTTTAAACAGTACAGATTTATTTTTACAGGCTTCTTTGATCATATTTACTAAGGGTGCCAATAATTCTGACCACGACTGTAAGAATGAGAACTTACGTGAGATCTCACATGACATATCAGAATGTGAGATCCCACTTGCACGCTTGATTAGAATTTGAAATTCGATCAAACTGAATAGAATAGAATTGAACTGAATAGAATAGGTAAGTGATAGCATTAATTGGTCGGGTTTTGATGAAAAAGACATTTTTTGAAAGTGGCTAAAGACTCAAAGCTAAAGCTGCTTGAATTGAGATAGGGAGGTCATTCCAACATGAACTTATCTACAAATACCATAGTTAAATTCTGGAAAAATTAAATACATCCCCGTATTTGTGATTTGTAGAATAGGATTTATGCACCTGCAGTGACGATTTTGAGATGGTTTTGTTGGTTTGTGAGAGAGAAAGAAACAAAATATAATTTTGCAACTCCTAAAACATTTTCTTGATGACTTTACTGAAATATTCTCTACAAATACACATTCCATGCTCATAGGTGCTCAGTTTTGCTACAATAATTCTAGACACAATAGATGCACTTTATGCAAATATAAAAAAGGGACATAAACAACTGAATATTCAGGGAAAATAAAATAATTCTTGATAATCTTTAAAATGAGAGAATCACTGATACTGACTTAGGCTACTTTCTTCAACTGCAGAAAAAAACGAAACTATTAAAATTTGCTAAGTGCCCTTGAAAGGTATCATTACGCCGTTTGGAACCGTAAGGCCAGTTTATGAATTGGAAGTAAAGATAATTTGCAACACAACTTAATATAGACTTTCAAACTGGTCATCACCAGTAGGCTACTATGCAATCTCCTGACATTGAACAGTTATAAAATGATTTAGGACAACACTGTACGAAGACCATACTTTCGTCGTAGCAAGGTAATTGCGACTTAGTGGCAACGACGTAAATAAGTTAACCATAATACGTAACTGCAATGTAATTTGACGACCAAACTATTACGTTGTGACAACCGGAAAAGTGAAATTCCTGGAAACGTTGCTACAACGAAACTTTGTGACGTTGTCAGTTAGTAATAAGGACGGTCTGACAACGTTGAGGATCACTACGTGGCACATTTTCAGTAGATTCTTATGCCTTCGTTTCTCTTTCTCTTTTTTTTTTTTAATAGAATAGCCTTGTAACACTTAACTCTTATTTAAAAGTTAAAATGAAAACGACTAACCTGTTCTTTTGTTGTTTCTTAGTTCCTATGAAGTGTTCCATTTCTTTCTTCTTTCAAACAAAATAAATAAATTATATATAATATAATAATGTGTATTGTTTTCAAAAATAGATCGTTGTAGCAACGCATCCGGGAATTTCACTTTTCCGGTTGCCACAACGTAACTAGTAACTAGTTACGTTGTCACAACGAAAGCTTGGTCGTCAAATTACGTTGCAGTTATGTAACAATCACATATTATGGTTAGCTGGGATACTCTCAATATATTATAACTTTAATTTCTACGATTTAAATGATCGAAACATTTCGATTTTATTCTCGTAACATTATTCTCGTAACATTTCGACTTTATTCTCGTAATATTTCGACTTTATTCTCGTAGTATTTCGACTTTATTCTCGAAACATTTCGACTTTATTCTCGTAATATTTCGACTTTATTCTTGTAATATTTCTCGAAATAAAGTCGAAATACTACGAAAATAAAGTCGAAATATTACGAGAATAAAGTCAAAATATTATGAGAATAAAGTCGAAATGTTTCGAGAATGAAGTCGAAATACTACGAAAATAAAGTCGAAATATTACGAGAATAAAGTCTAAATATTATTGTAATCGGAAAGATGATTGACTCACATGCCGCTTAACAAACACATTGCGATATAGCCTACATATTGTTTGTACTTCGCTATAAAACTGACAGATTTTCAACATCTGGATCTTCTGAAGGCAATGAAATGACCGAATGCATGTGGTCTTATTTTCTTTTCTGTATATTTAATGATATTGTAACGGTGGCTGGGAGCGTCATTATAAATATATTGTCCTGTTACCTAAATTATTTCTTAGATGTTACTTGTTTATTTTAAAAATACAAATCTTTGTGAATCACTATAATTTGCTGCGTATTCTCATAATTTGATCATGTACTCCATGTGGCTAGATTTTATGTATTTGCTAATTTTATTGTAAAATCTCAATCCTGTTACTTTCAGTCCTGTTACTTATATACTCATATATCCTATACTTGTATATAGTAACTGAGTAAAAGTAACAGGAGTGTTCTAAAAGTAGTCAGATTTATTAATGTAATTATTAGGCTACATCCATATTAATCTAGATAAATTTGAAAATGCATCTTTTTCTCAACGTTTTGGCCTTCTATTCAAACTGAGACAATGCTTTTGCCTAGAGAAAACCTATAGTTGTTCCTGCATTGTTGTTTTAGATTACATTCCTGCAAGTATGACAGAAAATGTATGATTTCTGTCCTGTGACAATTATGTATTAGACTCATATATAGAATGGTTTTTAAGTGTGAGCTGCGCTATAAGAAAACAATATCCACAGAAAAAACTGAAAAGATATTAAGTTTATTATTTTTTATATTAATTTAAATTTAATATTTATTATTTTTTTAGTTATTTATATCTTATCTTATAACCTGTCCTCTACCCCTAAACATAACCCTAACAAAAACCTCTGCAGGCCAATAGATTTAAATAGAAACATGATTTTGCCTTTTTTTAGCAGCGAGGTCAGCTCACTAATTGATGTTCAACACTCTTCACTCTATTGGTGCAGGCATTAATACCTCACATGTGTAGTCAAACCTGTATACTAATATAATGGGGATATTCCTTCCTGTTACCAGTTTCATTCCTGTTCATTCCTAAATAGTTTTTTCTTTAAAAAATAAAGTTAAACCACTATTTTTTTAATTAAGTTTGGTCCATAATTTATTCTACTGTTTAATAAATTGCATCATAGAAAATTAATAAGATTGAGGTTTGAATCGCCTTTAAAATGAAAAAATGGGTTTGTGTAGTTTAGAAAAATACACCTTATGTAGATAAATAGTGACTTTTTATGATAAAAATTATGTTTTTTGACCTTGAAACCAACAATTTATTTAAAATAAACACCTGCCTGAGGGGGAAATGTAGGAATTTGTAGACATATTTTTAAAACATGCTTTTAAAAAGACAGAGTTTTGGTAACAGGACTGAGAAAAATGCATCAATCTTCCACTTAATAATTGTGTAAAAAATTAAATAAAGTTACCAGAGATGGACCGATACAGATTTTGAATAGTTAAATATGTGTATTACTAGATTCAGTGTTTAAAAAAGATAGTAAATTAAAATTTTTTAAGAGTTTTGGAAGCAAATGGCACCCATTCGGTGGAATGACCCAAATAGCATATCGTTAAAAATACTGCTATTTTCACTTGGTGTAAATAGAATCCATTGCTATTTGCACTTAGTGGAAATAGCATCCATCGCTGCCTATTTTTAAATCTATATTTTATGTTTAAATTTGATTTTAATATTTATTTTCCTTATTGACTTTTTTTTGTCTTGCATGGTGTTTTTACATGTTTTTTGACACTTGTATTTCATAATGTTAAGATATTATGTTTTAAGTATGAACATTAATATTTGTACATTTATAAAAACATTAACATTAGAGGTTTGTCAGTATGTATATTTATCACATACCACAGTTAGAGTATTTATAGCATGGGTGTTATGAATATCACATCATCTTTCTATCTTTTTCGCCAGCTTATTCACATTCTTTTCTTTTTAAGAAAATGCCAACACACACACACACACACACACACACACACACACACACACACATATATATATATATATATATATATATATATATATATATATATATATATATTTTTTTTTTTTTTTTTTATCAGTTAATTTAGTTTTAAACTAAATAACGAAAGGCTTTTGAACACTTACCTGAGTTTGCTCCAATTATCATGACAGCGAAAAATACCAGTAGGATTGAGGCAATAAAGTAAGTTTTTTTCCAGAAATACATATTGAGATTGTTTCTGTGAGAGAGTAGTTTTTAAATATTTATAAAATATATATTTCAACACTTGCTCTCTCCAACAAAATCTGTATGAAAATAGTCAGCCGAATGAACCTGCCATCAGTGTTTCTTGTGTATGTGTTTCCCTGCAAATAATAAATGTTATCAGCTGCGGGCACTTTTGCGTTTAAAAAAGAAAACGTAAGTTCACGCCTTGAGTAAACCACACTGATTGGGAGTGCATGTGATTTTGTAATGCCTGAACAGTTATATGACCTTCACCTGTTACACCCTTTCCATGACAGGTTGCAATAAATCCAAGAAGAAGAAAAAAAGTTATTCTTTTCATTTGTGTATCTTCTGAAAATTTGTATTTGTTCTCATTTGTACTTGTTCACCTTTATAGGTATTTAATGAAAAGATGAACTGCTGAGATTTTAGGCGAGATTATGTGTACATACAATAAAACATCAGTTTTAAATTTAGTGGCTATTGCAGTTCATACATTGCAATTCGATTTAAAACAATACCTATTAATACCTAGTTTATTACTCCAAACAAATCTAAAGATTACCTGAAAGATCCAAACTCAATTGTTTCCCAAAACTAAATAGGCCGGAGATGAAGTGGATTTTGAGTTGATGCCTGATTTATATTCATAAGTTTTGTTGAAGCCTAATTTGGACAATGAAAATGACTGTTTCACACTATCATATTACACTGTTCAGAAACTAATCAGTTTAGCATTTGAACTCGGTCCAGAAGCTAGTTCGCACGACAATGCAGAAAATAAACAAAGATGTTGCAAATAGGTTGCTAGGCTGTGCATAGATAAGGCTTGCGTCACTCCTTAAGTGTAGGTATATGAGATATTTCCACTCATTTTATTGTCTGCCAAAAAAAGAAAAGAAAACCATCAAATCAGTTGGATAACATAACATAACAACACACCTCTTGCCAACAAACATCATGTCCATCAGACAAACAATGCAGCATAGGTTTTGGGCAGAAATGTAATACTTGATGTTTCTTTTGTTCTAGTGACATTCTATAAAAAGTGACTTTGTGGAAGTCAATATTATATGGCAACCACAGGAAAAACTATGACGTATAATATGATATTGACCAAAGTGTCATGATGTCCACACCTCTTTGCTATCTCAAAATGATTTTGAGTCATAGAGAATGTCCTTAGTCGTATGTATTACATAAAACCAAATTACACTTCCATGGAAATGTCAAGCATACCATGAAGAAAAAACAAAACTGCATTAGAGTGCTATAAATGTCATTCATCCACCCCACACAAGGTGTGCTCAAAAGTGCATTAAAGCATTTCATTTTCATTTCAGTTCATTTTGTCATTAAGCACTTTTAAGAAAGACATGATGTCTGAACTGGTCTGCTGGTCTTAGGTGGAGTAAGATGTTCTGGTTTAGATTAGGGAACATATATTCACTATGAACTAAAAGTTAAACTATTAATTTGATGCTTGTTGATAGCAAGGTAGTAGTTATGGTAGATATGTTTAGTTATTGGGTAAGGTTAAAGGGTTTAGAATATGATCATATAGAATAAAGCATTAATATGTGATTTATAAGTACTAATAAAGAGTAACATAATGAATGATCGGATAGATTGAACGGATAATGAACAGATAGATTGTAACCGCGAGAGTGATTGATGCTTTTGTGTAGGTTTTGACACTAAGCTAATTTTTGTTGCATGTAAACTAAAGATTTAGTCATGGCCAAAAATATCGGCACCCTTGGTAAATATGATCAAAGAAGGCTGTGAAAATTAATCTGCATTGTTAGTCCTTTTGATCTTTTATTTAAAAAAATCACAAAAATCTAACCTTTCATTGGATAATAAGAATTTAAAATGGGGGGAAATATCATTATGAATGTTTTTCTCGAATACACGTTGGACACAATTACTGGCACCCCTAGAAATTCTTAAATATCTCTGAAGTATATTCCCATTCATATTCACAATTTTGAGCACTCCAGGGTGATTATGAACATGAAATTATCCAGCCATGGCTTCCTGTTTCACAGAAATATGAATAGGAGGGAAAACAAAGCCCAAATTCCCTTAATCATCAATCACAATGAGAAAAACCAAAGAATATATTTCTGATGTGCAGCAAAAGATAATTGAGCTCCACAAATTAGTGAAGTGGCTTTAAGAAAAGAGCTAGAGCAGTGAAAATTCCCATTTCCACCATCAGGGCAATAATTAAGAATTTCCAATCAACATAAAATGTTACGAAACTGCCTGGAAGAGGACGTGTGTCTATATCGTCCTAATGCACGGTGAGAAGGAGAGTTTGAGTGGCAAACAGCACCTACATCACCACATGTTGTTTGGGAGGGTTTCAAGAAAAATTCTCCTGGTTCCTCTTATGGTTCTACATAGCACCATTTGACAAAGGTGCTGTATAGCACCTTTAAATATATCACTTAAAGTGATTTCCCTATTATTAGGAGCCATTCATATTCATTATGAACCACTTTCAGTGCTATTTAGCATGATTGTTTCATTTTTACTGTGTGTATATATATGTATGTATGTATGTATATATATACATGTATGTATATGTGTGTGTGTGTGTGTGTGTGTGTTGATTTAATTTTTTTCAGTGATTTTCGAAAATGATCACTCAAAAGAATAAGCAGGCTACTTCAGAAGACTTACTGTATTTAAAGCATTTTCAATGACTCATATAGCTTATATTTATTACATTTCATAAGATGACCTCAGATAAATATTACGATTATGTAATACCAATACATGGGTGTATACAGTTAGATACAACATTGCTTGCTGTAAAGGAGTTACATAATTGTGTGTAAACATTTATAGGTTCTGATCAGTTAGCTAGTTTTTGAAACACTGCAAAAAAAATGCACAATTTCAACTGTTTTTGCGAACGTTAATAAAATATTGTGCTTGACATTTTCATTCATTTACAGTTTTATTTATTTATTTTTATTTATTTATTTAAAAATATATAGAATCAACTAAACTGCCCAAGTTTCTCTTGTGGCCCCTTAGGAAAATTAATTGCCCACCCCTGGTCTACATTCAAGGCTTTCTAATGAAATAAGGTGGTTGAGGTTTCATTTGAAAAAAAAAAAAAAAGTGTGAGTCACGTGCAGAGTGTCATAATACTACATTTAAATAAATTAAATGTATGGTTTAATAATAATTTAATTAGATTAAGTTAATTATTTATGTAATGTTCTAATTTTATATGATTATTTATGTAAATTCTGCGTGACTGTGACGTGTTTTAATGCGTGCGTGCTGAACGTTCGAGCCGCTTTGGTTCAAACACTGGAGCGGAGGGAGTTGCCATGGTAACGGGCGTCAACACAACCATAGACATAATATGAACACAACGACCGACAAGCAGGAAGCTCCGTTTCTCGCTGCAGTTTTACTGTTTTCGGTAAGTTTAGTCCCTAAAATCTCACAAATATTAAATATAACTATTCCTGACTCCTCTCTTGCTTTTATTTGAGTCGCTTCTGGTGAAATTAGTTCATAGAAATGGTTTAGTGTCTTCTTACCAGTCCGTTAGCATCTTAGCCGTTTTCAGAGGAAGTAAGTTAGGCTAACTCCATAGACTGAGCTCTTTTTGAAAGTTTGGGATTTTAATCACATCTTTATGTGCATCTGAGAGGTTTTGACAGTTCTGTAAAAGTTTAGCTGGTAATTTTTCAGTGGGTGATTGGAAATAGGCTCATTTATTTAACCTAAACATAGCCTACACTGTACCGTTAATCGGTGACGTCACTTACATCAGCGGGACAATTAACTGAATCTAGTTCAAACGTATTTTGATCTCTCATGGTAAACAAATATTGATGATAAACTGTTCTGTGACTTCAGAAGAAGAAAAAAACAGCAACATGGGAGGCTCCAAGATTTCACAATTTCTGAAGGGAGCCGCAGACAGAGAAGTAAGGAACACAAGTGAACAGGTGAAGCTTCTAAACATTTTTAAGAGGGCTTTGACATCCACAAGTAAGAAGTATGAGCAATATTAAATAAGTAAACCTAGAAGCAAATTGTTATGTTAAAAAAATATTTTCTGTATATTCTTCTTTCTCTTTTCTACATTTCACCTGCTCTAGCTTGGTTCCTTGTAATAAACCTGGCTGGCATTGTATACTAAATATTGTTGGCTCTGTGACAAATTGCTTGTTATGTTCCTACATTCTTCCATGTTGATGGCCTGCACACCAGACTTAGAGCGGACCTCCTGTCGGACAACATCTCCCAGGCACAATGAACCATATGGCTAATGCTCACAAAGGTTGAATTTATTAAAAAATGCAGATTTAAAAAAAAAAAAACAGTAATACTGTGAAATATTATTACAAATTAAAATAGCTGTTTTCTGTGTGAATATATTGTAAAATGTCATTTATTCCTGTGATCAAAGCTGAATTTTCAGCATCATTACTCCAGTCTTCAGTGTCACATGATCTTCAGAAATCATACTAATATACTGATTTGCTGCTCAAGAAACATTTCTGATTATTATCAATGTTGAAAACAGTTGTGCTGCACAATATTTTTTTGTGTGTGTTTTTTTTTTCAGGATTCTTTGATGAATAGAAATTTCAAAAGAACAGCATTAGTTGTAACAGAAAACTTTACACTCATTTTTGATCAATTTAATGCATCGTTGCTGAACAAAATAAGAATTTTCTTTAAAAAAAATCCTAATAAAAAAAAATAAACAAACAAACTTTACACTGTTAAAACATTCACACAAAAATCCTCCGCACAGCTTTTTTTTTTTTTACATACATATTTGGGTCATTCTACAGAAACATCCACTTTTGGTATGGCAAGATGTCTTAAAATGTATTTCTTTTTTTAACGTTTAAACTTAGACCACATTATTAGATTACCTTTTGACTTTATGAATACCCATAAATGACAGCTAAATTATTTTTATATTTTTTGTACCATTTATTTAAAGACCACAATCTAACATTTTTTTTACCTTCTTTGTCAATTTTAGAGGTTTTTATTAAATATTATTTCTCGATTTTTATTTTATTTTTTCCAGCACATGTAGTCAGAGTTACAGAACAACAATGATAATGTTACAAATAAGGAGATTATGTTTTATTTATTTTAATCAGGTTTGTTAAAAGTGTGATTGAATGATGCGCAACCATGTATTTTCTATAACAATGAAAATATTTGAAAAAAAAAAAACAGTTATAAACAAATAATGATGCAATCCTTTAAATCTTAACTCTTGAGTGAAGCAGAATTCAGTGGATGTAAAATTAATTATTATCATGCCACATGTAACACATTTTATGTCATGTGACAGAAAAGAAAAAAAAAAACAGTGACATACATTAGACCAAAGATCCTTATTCTTCAGCTATAACTAATAGATGAGACTAAATTGTTACATTCGGCAATTAGTGAAAGCAGTTAGTAAAAGAACATAAATGTAAACTGATCTTCACTGGTGTAACCCAATAGGAAGGTAACACCAGTGACAGATTTCATGAAAAATGCATTTTACAAAATGTCTGCTGCAAGGTATCAAACCACATGTTGTCAGTCATGGTATACTCACTAAATTAAGTAGTTTAATCCATTTGTATTCTAGTTTTTTTACAATTCCCTAACAATAAAGTAGGTCATACCAGTGACTTCAACTAAAAGCTTCATATGAAATCATGAGATAAATGAGAACATTTCTGATAACTGATAAGAGACAGTGGACTTATCATAGGCCTTTCTTCATAGATCTTCAGGAAATAGGAAGGAGGAAGTCAAGTGATGTCATCAGTGTAATTTTTATTTCAAAATAAATGGTTTTGTTAAACGGTAACACCAGTGACACAACTCCAAATTACATTTGAACATATTCACACAGAAAACATCTCATAACCTTGTACTTCAGTTATATGTGATGAAATAAATAATCTTTTGTCTGAAATAATAGCAGCTATTCTAATCTTTCTCCTTTTGGTTTCCTGTTTATATCTCGGGATGTCCATCCCAAGGTTACTAGAGATTACACCAGTTCCAGTTTGGATCCAGCCTGGCGTGTGAAGACTTCAGAAGACGCCAGCACTCAAAGACTTCAGATGATGGCAACTAGATGAACATACAAAGCTGCCAAATAATCCTTATATTGTAATCATGGCCCTAAAAGGTAAGTTTGCAGATTTTCAACCAGCTTTGTATTGTTACAGTGTTGGTAATAAATGTAAATGAACAAGGTTTACCTGTTCTCTGAATTACTTGTATCGAGATTTCACCATTTGTGACCTGTGCTGGCAAAATGAGTCAAAATGAACAAATTTTGAAAAATGAGTCACTTTTATGGTCATTTAAGACATAACAGAATTACAGTATTTAAGTATTCACGCATAATCTGTGTATATTTATCGGGATCGCACGCCGCCTGAAGTGCCGTTATACGCCGCTTCAGATGACAGTCAGCACGAGAAGCGGCGGAGAAAAGTTACTCTCAGAAAACATGCAAATAAAGATATATTTAGATGTTTAAATACTATTTGGAGCATTGGGATCGCTAGAAGAGGGCTTAATGAACTCATTTTGTGAAAACCTCAAATTCGACCAAAATCAACATCTTTCACTTCTTTTGCCTGTAACTCGAAATTAGCTTGTGTGAATTTTAGACTCATTTTGCCAGCACAGATGATGCAAAAGGTTTAGGGGGTGATTGTATGCCTCATTTCTTTGTCCTGTGTACTATAACTTTTGAACAGGAACTAATACTCCTTTGACTTGTTTGAGAAGATTTAGATGGAGTGTTTAGCTGTGTTTCTGCCTTCTATTTTATTCGTTGTTTTATATACTACTACTATTAAATGATTAATCAGTTTGGAAATCTTTTTACCACATTTACTAATCACTTTGGGACTGAGTATGTATTTATGATGCAAATGTAAACTACTGTAAATGAACCTAAAATGCTGTTACATGCCTTTCTCATAAGGTTGGCAATGTTATTTATTATAACAATAATATTATTTAGTGAACTTATTAATGAGATAATTTAAAAAGGCAATATAGTGACTTCATTAAATGATCCACTATGAAAATACAGTTTTATCAATGTACTTTTAGGGAGGAACTTGTCAACAAATCTACCGCACAGCGCATCAATGAAAGCAGTTTGACAATTACAGACGGGTGTGTTGGATCAGGGTTAGATCTGAATTCTGCAGGTGGGTAGATCTCCAGGAACAGGATTGGGCGGTCCTATTATATTGGTTATGTATGATGGATTTTGAACTGTACTGTTTTTATTGCAGGTTTTCTGGATTCCCAGTTGAAGACATCAGTACATCAGATGTTGACCTGGACAGCTGTATCTACAGTACACCACACTGACCTCTCTGCTTTTGCATAGATGACTTACTACTACCATGTTCTATAGTATTATTGGTATTATGTTCTAAGGTATTATTATAGTAAAACTGAGCACCAGTGGAATTTGTAGTTGTAAAGAATAGACACATGCGAATTACAGGTAGTACATTTAAACATTTTTTATTTTTTATTTTTTTTAGGAGTTCCAAATGTTTTTTTTACTCTTTCTCTCTAACAAACACAACACAAGTTACATCATTTAAAATTCTGAGGTGCACAAATCATATTCTACAAATAACAAATTAAGAAACTCATGTGAATGTGGGGCAAAACACATTCACACACCCAAATAAAAAATGTGAAGTCATGAACAAATTTTGCACATTTGCATATATATAGTCATAGTCAGAATTATTGACACCCTTGGTAAATATGAACAAAGAAGCCTGTGAAAATAAATCTGCATCGTAAGTCCTTTTTGATAAAAGATCAAAAAGGGGTAGGGGGAAGCTCATGAGGAGTTTTTTTTTTTCTCTAATACACATTGGCCACAGTTAATGGCACCCTTTTATTCAGTACTTTTTGAAATCTCCTTTTGCCACAGTAACAGCTCTGAGTCTCTCCTATAATGCTTGGTGAGTTTGAAGCTCACCTGACAAGAGATCTTTGGAGAGTCATTGGCCACTCAAACTATCCTCCTCACCTTGCATATAGACAATATAGACACACATCCTCTTCCAGGCAGATCTGTGACATTTTAAACAGTACAGATTTATTTTTACAGGCTTCTTTGATCATATTTACTAAGGGTGCCAATAATTCTGACCACGACTGTAAGAATGAGAACTTACGTGAGATCTCACATGACATATCAGAATGTGAGATCCCACTTGCACGCTTGATTAGAATTTGAAATTCGATCAAACTGAATAGAATAGAATTGAACTGAATAGAATAGGTAAGTGATAGCATTAATTGGTCGGGTTTTGATGAAAAAGACATTTTTTGAAAGTGGCTAAAGACTCAAAGCTAAAGCTGCTTGAATTGAGATAGGGAGGTCATTCCAACATGAACTTATCTACAAATACCATAGTTAAATTCTGGAAAAATTAAATACATCCCGTATTTGTGATTTGTAGAATAGGATTTATGCACCTGCAGTGACGATTTTGAGATGGTTTTGTTGGTTTGTGAGAGAGAAAGAAACAAAATATAATTTTGCAACTCCTAAAACATTTTCTTGATGACTTTACTGAAATATTCTCTACAAATACACATTCCATGCTCATAGGTGCTCAGTTTTGCTACAATAATTCTAGACACAATAGATGCACTTTATGCAAATATAAAAAAGGGACATAAACAACTGAATATTCAGGGAAAATAAAATAATTCTTGATAATCTTTAAAATGAGAGAATCACTGATACTGACTTAGGCTACTTTCTTCAACTGCAGAAAAAAACGAAACTATTAAAATTTGCTAAGTGCCCTTGAAAGGTATCATTACGCCGTTTGGAACCGTAAGGCCAGTTTATGAATTGGAAGTAAAGATAATTTGCAACACAACTTAATATAGACTTTCAAACTGGTCATCACCAGTAGGCTACTATGCAATCTCCTGACATTGAACAGTTATAAAATGATTTAGGACAACACTGTACGAAGACCATACTTTCGTCGTAGCAAGGTAATTGCGACTTAGTGGCAACGACGTAAATAAGTTAACCATAATACGTAACTGCAATGTAATTTGACGACCAAACTATTACGTTGTGACAACCGGAAAAGTGAAATTCCTGGAAACGTTGCTACAACGAAACTTTGTGACGTTGTCAGTTAGTAATAAGGACGGTCTGACAACGTTGAGGATCACTACGTGGCACATTTTCAGTAGATTCTTATGCCTTCGTTTCTCTTTCTCTTTTTTTTTTTTTTTTTTAATAGAATAGCCTTGTAACACTTAACTCTTATTTAAAAGTTAAAATGAAAACGACTAACCTGTTCTTTTGTTGTTTCTTAGTTCCTATGAAGTGTTCCATTTCTTTCTTCTTTCAAACAAAATAAATAAATTATATATAATATAATAATGTGTATTGTTTTCAAAAATAGATCGTTGTAGCAACGTATCCGGGAATTTCACTTTTCCGGTTGCCACAACGTAACTAGTAACTAGTTACGTTGTCACAACGAAAGCTTGGTCGTCAAATTACGTTGCAGTTATGTAACAATCACATATTATGGTTAGCTGGGATACTCTCAATATATTATAACTTTAATTTCTACGATTTAAATGATCGAAACATTTCGATTTTATTCTCGTAACATTATTCTCGTAACATTTCGACTTTATTCTCGTAATATTTCGACTTTATTCTCGTAGTATTTCGACTTTATTCTCGAAACATTTCGACTTTATTCTCGTAATATTTCGACTTTATTCTTGTAATATTTCTCGAAATAAAGTCGAAATACTACGAAAATAAAGTCGAAATATTACGAGAATAAAGTCAAAATATTATGAGAATAAAGTCGAAATGTTTCGAGAATGAAGTCGAAATACTACGAAAATAAAGTTGAAATATTACGAGAATAAAGTCTAAATATTATTGTAATCGGAAAGATGATTGACTCACATGCCGCTTAACAAACACATTGCGATATAGCCTACATATTGTTTGTACTTCGCTATAAAACTGACAGATTTTGAAAACTGAGATTTGGAATATCTCCCTGTGCTCCAAATCCGGGCCATTTGCATGCGCAAAAGGCTAGAATAGCCTATCTCAAAATATTATAACTATAATCTTTATTCTCAAAACATTTCGACTTTATTCTCGTAATATTTCGACTTTATTCTCGTAGTGTTTCGACTTTATTCTCGAAACATTTCGACTTTATTCTCGTAGTTTCGACTTTATTCTCGAAATATTACGACTTTAATCTCGTAATCTTAGATTTATTTTTATTTTTTTTAACGAGGCACTAAAACGCCATCGTAGTTATTGTCATTGGATGCAGCAGGAAAATTCCAGCCAATTCTTCTTGGAGAAAACAAGGATTAAAATGTGAGGAATGTGGTTAACAGGTGACTTGCCTCTTGCTGTAATCATCGCTAAACATTTTTTAAAAGGAAATATTGAGCAAGAAGCTAAAACAAAGACATAATGCATGAACATAAATTTCACACTGGCAATGTTTAATGTCACAAACATAAAGCTTTAATTCAGAAGCAGTAAGACTACTGGTCCTGGAGGCTACATTTTGGATGTCTTATTTGAAATGCACATTCGAATTTGAGGGGCCTGTTGTTCAAAAAATTTAATCTGGATTAGAATGATCTGGATTTGTAATCCCATGTTTTGCTATCCAGGATATTATTCTTTTTTTTTTTCAATGCTTTTGCATTCCCTCAAAAATGTTTTACATTGCATGATTGTGCCAATGGAGTTTACAAACAGAGATTAAAAATAAATAAATAAATAAATCTTTTGCTGTTGTAGGATATGTCAGTTTACATGTCCACACATTCATCTTGCCATTTGCCAATTGTAATAATCCAGTGAGATTTTTATTTGCACAAGGAGTCTGACAACAGCCAGTGCTCAGAGATTTGATCTCATCATCATTCAGTCCGTCTGGAATGACATGAAGAAACAGAACAAACTGAGACAAGACTTAAATCCAGAAGAACTGTGGCAACGTCTCAAGATGCTTCAAGAAACCTACCTGCAAAACTACCTGAAAAACTCCAGAGCAGACAAACAAGATGATCATACAGGTGTGGCACATTGACCAACTGTCTGTTTATTTAGACAATTTAGTGAGGTTTAAGAGAACACAGATTAATCAATCTGTTCAATGCTGTTTGTCAGCTCTGAAAATACTTGTATACTTGTGCATTATGAAAGTGGTCATGCAGTACTTGCTCAGTAAATGTGGTACACAGAGATGTCATCTCATTTTATATATATATATATATATATATATATACAGTGCCTTGCGAAAGTATTCATACCCCTTCTTTTTTTTTCACGTTTTTTGTTGCTGCCTTATGTTAAACAGCTTTAAATTACCCCCCCCCCCCCCCCCCACACACACATCAATCTACACTCCATACACCATGACTGTAAATCAAAAAACATGTTTTTAACATCTTTGCAAATTTATTTAAAAAAAAAATAAAAAAAAATAAATTGATTCCATTGCATAAGTATTCATACCCTTATCTGGCACAGTTGAAATTTAGCTCAGGAGCATTCATATTGCTTGTATATGTTACTACACTTCAAGTGAAGTTAACCTGTAGCAAATTCAATTGAATGGGTATGATTTGGAAAGGCACACATCTTAATAAAAGGTCTAACAGCTGATAATGCATATCAGAGCAAAAACCAAGCCCTGAAGTCCAAAGAACTGCCTGTAGAAGCCCTGCCTCAGAAACAGGTTTGCATCAAGCCACAGATCTGAGGAAAAGTTCAGAAAAAATTCTGCTTCATTGAAGTTTCACAGAAGCATGCAGTCACTGTTACCCTTAATGGATGAAGTTTGAAACAACCAGGACCCTTCCTAGAGCTGGACTCCTGGCCAAGCTGAGCAACTGATGGAGAAGGGCTTTGGTTAGTGTGGTGACCAAGAACCTGATGGTCACTCTAGTTGAGCTCCATGATCATATAGGCAGATGAGAGAAACCTACAGAAGGACAAACATCACTGCAACACGCCACCAATCTGGGCTTTATGGCGGTGTGGCCAAACTCAATCCTCTCTTCAGTTAAGACACATGAAAACACACTTGGAATTTACAAAAAAGCAACTAAAGGACCCTCGGACTCTGAGAAACAAGATTCTCTGGTCTGATGAACCTCAATTCTAAACATCATGTGTGAAGGAAACCAGCTCTGCTCATCACCTGCAGAGTACCATCCCAAAAGTCAAGTGTGGTGGTAGCAGCCTCCTGCTGTGGGGCTGTTTTTCAGCGGCAGGGACTGAGGGACCCGTCAGAGTGGAAGAAAAGCTCAGTGCACCAAAATATTGAGATGGCCTTAATGAAAACCCAGTCCCAGAGGTGGAAAGTAACAAATTACATTTACTCGCATTACAGCAATTGAGTAGCTTTTTTGTGTACTTCTACTTTTTAAAGTAATTTTTTAAATCTGTAATTTTACTTTTACTTAAGTATATTTTGTTTGAAGTATAGTACATAGCTACATTTTAAAACACATTAATTACTGAGTAAAAGAAAAGAAAAAATCTCTCCCTGGAAACTACTGCAGTAAATAATGGGCAGGAGAACAAACTGGTGCTAAAATCAGAAGAAAGATGCAGATGGACAAGACAAGCGTTAATGGTGCAAACCCAGCTGAAAATCAAACCCCGTCGTATTCTGCTGAAGTTGAACTCGAACGAAATGAAGTGAACCCTGTTTATGCTCTATTATGCAATGTAAGCTGTGTTTGCCTAGGGAGACCAAACTAGCAGCTTATAAAATATCGACATCAACCCTTCGCAAGCATGTAGAGGTAAGGTTTTTACTTGCATCGTTGCATTGGTGGTTAAAATGAAGCTTTGACAGTTTAGCAAAAAGTTTTGCCCAAATTAGCCAAAAAGTAAGGTGGCCCACAACACAATGCAATTAAAAAAGCAAACATAAGCTCACAACACAGCGACATTAAGCCACAACACAACGGAAATGCTCCCGACCACTAGGGGGCAGATGGACTGCAAAAACGGCCTTGCTAAAAAAAACAATAGAAGCCCAATAGAAACCATCACAGAAATTCCAATGGTTTCCGTTAAAATACCATTATAAACCATTAGCTTTTTCCAGTAAAACCATTACAAAATTCCTTTTTGTAGTGTTTTGGGCATTTTTCCTATAGGATATAACATCCCACCAATAGAATCCATCACATACCAGTAGACACCATTATAGTTTCCATTAAAACCAATACAATTCCCATTATAACCATTAAAACCATTACATTTTCTATTGTGTTTTGGGCAGGGTTCTATTGTTTTTTTCAGCAGGGGGGCAATGCAAGGCATGTAGCCTACGTATTTCCAGTGAAATCTCATGGCCCATAAAAGGTTCCGATGCCGCAATCTTTTGTCAATGAACGATTAATATAAAATAACATTTATACATTTTATTACTATAATATAACAAATTAAGTATACCACAGTATAATTATTTAATGAAGAGTTCCATGCCCCGTTTTGTGAGGCTTCTCTGAGGTTTTTCACACTTCTCCCCTGGATGAAGAAACTCGCAATAAGTGGATTCAGAGTACTAGATGTAAGGATTTTAACATCACTTCTGATACTTCAAGAATGACAACAGCATGCGGTTCTACACCAGGTAAGATCTAAACCCTTATATACTTTACTATATTACCGAGCACAGTGTAGGCCTATTGTGATTTTATTATTATTTTTGTCGCTGTGGTTGCCCGTTTGTTTAAAAACCTCTTCTGTGGGTCTGGGCAATATGTGTTAACGAGTTAATAGACGATTCACCCAAAAATAAAAATAAAGCTGTCATTATACAGTATACTCACCTTTATGTCGTTGTAAACCCATATGGCTTGCTTTCTTCATTGGCATAAAGAAATGTTGTAAATAATGTTTGTGTCATTCAGCTAGTTAGATATTTTTTTCCCCACAGAAGAAATTCATAATGGTTTAAAATGACATGACGGAGAATAAGCTAAAACCCCAGCTAAAATTAAAAAAAATTCATAAGAGTACTTGCATGTCAATTTTTAAAGTAACCTTCAGGTTCAGTGTAGGCAAACTGGCATTGTTATTACAGTGTGTGGTGTGTATTTTCTGAAAACATGTCTCATCCAATCTAGATTTGAGATGTAGAACCATTTAATGGCCTTTTGGAGAGTTATTGAACCTGCATCCCACAGCATGGTACGTGTGACCAGAGCAAGGACAGCAACAACGAGGAGTGAAGTTGGAGTAACAAGCAATGCAATGGTAAATATTGATATTATATTGTTTGTGACAGAGAAAGAAAATGTTATATATATTTGTATTTTTTGATGCACACGTTACATGCATGTATCATAATTATTTAAAATTTATTTTGACAGTGTCAGTCTCTGCAGCCCTTCGATGAGTTCCTCCTCTTCATGGTCCACCTTTCAGTCGGTCTTCCACAGAGAGATCTGGCCTAACACAAAACACTTGGGATGGATTAATTTGGTTTTATTTGTACAGATTAGAATAAAAAATGTAAATTAAATATAATGTAAATGCAAATATATATATATAACTTTAATACGGTGTCTTGCTCACTAGTGTAATCTAAACATGTAAATATAAACACGTACATTTTAGAAACTTTGATACAGTGTAATAGTTATGTAAAATACTAATAACTGTGGTAGTGTAATAGTATTATTATTATTTTTTAAACACTTATGCCACTTGGAGGACTGATAGGTCAATAGTTATGTAAAATACTAATAACTGTGGTAGTGTAATAGTATTATTATTATTTTTTAAACACTTATGCCACTTGGAGGACTGATAGGTCAATAGTTATGTAAAATACTAATAACTGTGGTAGTGTAATAGTATTATTATTATTTTTTAAACACTTATGCCACTTGGAGGACTGATAGGTCAATAGTTATGTAAAATACTAATAACTGTGGTAGTGTAATAGTTTTTTTTTTTTTTAAACACTTATGCCACTTGGAGGACTGATAGGTCAGGCAGATCGCTGGTGACACCACTGTAAAGCGTTCTCCTGAGATGAAAAACAGAGGTATAGTGTAAACTGACCATTAAAAAAATAAAAATCTTCCACCACTGTCATTACTTGTTGCATACATTATGAATGGAGCCATATTCAATATGATTGTGTTTGTCTTTTTTCTGCTAGGGCTAATCATATAGGCATGTTATACATTATGAATATAGCAAGATATGAAAAGATGTATGTAACAATATTAGACAGTCTACTCCTACCTTAACCACTCTCTTGCTCAAACAGGACCACCGTGCCACTGACAGGACCTGGCTAGACTCTCTAGGCATAACAATGGGGCATGTTAATATTATTAATCAAAGTTTATTAATTATGTCATTCATTAAAGAATTTGATAATTATCTTACTTACCATTGTTCTAGGTTTGTGCCAGCTCTGCTCCATTCAGTGCAGCTCTGTTCAGGAGGAACTGCACTGATTCTCAGTTCTGAATAGTGTGCTGTCTGGTACAGTGCTGCAACAGTATGGACAGGGAGTCCTTTAAAACAATCTGTGAAGATAATTACATTGGGTTACAGATTTAATTTATTTCAGATACATTTTGAATGACTTTCAGTTGCATTTTAAATTGTTACATTGTAAATGAAACTATATTTAATGAAGAAATTAATAGTTTATATGTTACAAACATGCCAATACACTGTAGAGTTCAGTGATATTTCAAAAGATGTCCTTATCTCTCTTAACCATTTCTGATCTTGTTTGCTTTTTGCTGAACAGCTTCATCATGTTAGAGTTAGGGATCCCTGGAAAACTGCTAAATATAAATAATTCAAGCTTCAGGTTACAGATAATAAAAGTTGAAAATATAACAATAACTGCCAGAAACTGTCAGGTTTAAGGTTTATTATGATACATGGCAATCTAAAAATGGGAACAGTATTGAAAATACTTTATATCAAGTGAAGACGTTCCTATCACAGCAAACGCCCATCATAACCACAGATGCAAACAAGCGTGGGTTACCGGGAGCTCTGCTGTTATTTCAACTATCTCTTAGGAATTATAAAAACCTGAGGTGGACGGAGTTTATAGCTAAACTCTAATTTATGTTGCGTTCACGCCATGTCGTAATTACCGTAATTTTGAGACGACAACATGTGACGTTCAACTCGGTACTGTTCAGTCCTCGGATTGGGGTTTATCCGTTTCTATAGCGACAGTCAACAAAATGAACCTGCGACCGCGTAAAAATGTTATTGGCAGCTGTAAAACACATTACATTACATTTGTATGCTACTGCTAAATATTGCAGAACACAGAAACAGTGTCAGGCAAAAAACCGTGTGTTTGTTTGATTGTTTGTTATTATTAATGACGGCGATACATACTGCTAACCTAAACAAAGAACAACAAAATAATAACAGTATAAACACTTACATAATGCTTTTATATTATAGCACAGTATAGTAGCCTATATATGTATCTATTTCCCCCTTTTTTAGAGCAGTATAGGTTTCTTTGAAAGCGCCGCTGTTCTGACGATCTGTCCTACACACAGAAAAACAAATTTTTACTCTGAGTACATTTTAAATGAGCTACTTTTTACTTTTACTTGAGTAGATTTTTAGACTGGTACTTTTACTTGTACTTAAGTAAAATTTCATTAATGTAATGGTACTTTTACTTGAGTAAAATATTTTCGTACTCTTTCCACCTTCCAACAGGACAATGACCCTAAGCACAGCAAGAGTGGCTTATAGACAACTCTGTGAATGTCCTTGAGTGGCCCAGCCGGAGCCTGAGCTTGAACCCAATCAAATATTTCTGGAGAAACCTGAAAATGTGTGTCTGCCCTCATACAACCTGATAGAGCTTGAGAGGTGAAGAGACGAGGAGAAGAATGGCAGATAATTGCCAAATGATAATGTGCAAACAAAGCTTGTCGCATCAAACAAAAAATACTTGAGACTGTAAAGGTGCTTCAGCTAAATATTTAGTTCAGGGTATGAATACTTATGCAATGAACTTATTTCAGTTAAAAAAAATAAATTTACGAAGTTGTGACAATTCTGTTTTTGCTTTGTCAGTATGGTGTACATGGAGTGTAGATTGATGTGGGGAAAAAAGTAATTTAAAGCAGTTTAACAAAAGGCTGCAACATAACAATGTGAAAGAAATGAAGGGGTGTGAATACTTTCGCAAGGCACTGTATATGTGTGTGTGTGTTGATTTCAATTTTTTCAGAGTAATTTTCGAAAAATTATCACTCAAAAGAATAAGCAGGCTACTTCAGATGACTTACTGTATTTAAAGCATTTCCAATGACTCATATAGCTTATATTTATTACATTTCATAAGCTAACCTCAGAATGAATTCAAACCCTCAGAAAATATTACGATTATGTAATACCAATACATGGGTGTATACAGTTGGATACAACATTGCTTGCTGTAAAGGAGTTACACAATTGTGTGTAAACATTTATAGGTTCTGATCAGTTAGCCTAAATTTAAACGATAAGAAGGGAATTTTAATTCTGAATTTCTGGAGTTTGTCACAACACTTCTTATAATATTACCATAAACATATCTCAGTGTAATACAGAAATATAAAGTCACATTAACACTACTAAGATGCATAGAAATCATGAACACTCTACTTTTGCATTTACAGTGCCTTCTTCTGCTCCACTTGTTCTTGACTTTCCGTTTACTTCTTCTGTCAAAGCTGCTTTCTGTCTCCGCTCCGCTTCTGTTATTGTCATTGGATGCAGCAGGAAAATTCCAGCCAATTCTTCTTGGAGAAAACAAGGATTAAAATGTGAGGAATGTGGTTAACAGGTGACTTGCCTCTTGCTGTAATCATCGCTAAACATTTAAAAGGAAATATTGAGCAAGAAGCTAAAACAAAGACATAATGCATGAACATAAATTTCACACTGGCAATGTTTAATGCCACAAACATAAAGCTTTAATTCAGAAGCAGTAAGACTACTGGTCCTGGAGGCTACATTTTGGATGTCTTATTTGAAATTTATTTGAAATGCACATTTGAATTTGAGGGGCCTGTTGTTCAAAAACTTTAATCTGGATTAGAATGATCTGGATTTGTAATCCCATGTTTTGCTATCCAGGATATGGGTTTTTTTTCTCAGTGCTTTTGCATTCCCTCAAAAAAAAAAAAAATTGCATGATTGTGCCAATGGAGTTTACAAACAGAGATAAAAAATAAATAAATAAATATTTTGCTGTTGTATGTCAGTAGGAAATGTCAGTTTACATTTCCACACATTCATTTTGCCATTTGCCAATTGTAATAATCCAGTGATATTTTTATTTGCACAAGGAGTCTGACAACAGCCAGTGCTCAGAGATTTGATCTCATCATCATTCAGTCCGTCTGGAATGACATGAAGAAACAGAATAAACTGAGACAAGACTACAAAACCGATTCCAAAAAAGTTGGGACACTGTACAAATTGTGAATAAAAAAGGAATCCAATAATTTACAAATCTCATAAACTTATATTTTATTCACAATAGAATATAGATCACATATCAAATGTTGAAAGTGAGACATTTTGAAATGTCATGCCAAATATTGGCTCATTTTGGATTTCATGAGAGCTACACATTCCAAAAAAGTTGGGACAGGTAGCAATAAGAGGCCGGAAAAGTTAAATGTACATATAAGGAACAGCTGGAGGACCAATTTGCAACTTGTTAGGTCAACTGGCAACATGATTGGGTATAAAAAGAGCCTCTCAGTGTGGCAGTGTCTCTCAGAAGTCAAGATGGGAAGAGGATCACCAATTCCCCCAATGCTGCGGCGAAAAATAGTGGAGCAACATCAGAAAGGAGTTTCTCAGAAAAACTGCAAAGAGTTTGAAGTCATCATCATCTACAGTGCATAATATCATCCAAAGATTCAGACAATCTGGAACAATGCCCGTGATCTTCGGGCCCTTAGACGGCACTACATCACATACAGGAATGCTACCGTAATGGAAATCACAACATGGGCTCAGGAATACTTCTAGAAAACATTGTCGGTGAACACAATCCACCGTGCCATTCGGCGTTGCCGGCTAAAACTTTATAGGTCAAAAAAGAAGCTATATCTAAACATGATCCAGAAGCGCAGGCGTTTTCTCTGGGCCAAGGCTCATTTAAAATGGACTGTGGCAAAGTGGAAAACTGTTCTGTGGTCAGACGAATCAAAATTTGAAGTTCTTTTTGGAAAACTGGGACGCCATGTCATCCGGTCATCTCATTTTATATATATATATATATATATATATATATATACTGTGCCCTACAAAAATATTGGAACAGTGAAGAGAAAATTGCTCTGTTGGCTGTGGAGTCAAGACATTTGCAAATATGATGAAAAGATGAATATGAGACAAACTACAGAATGTCACATTTTATTATTAGCCGTTTCAACACATACATGTTTTACCAAATAAAAAGAACAGCACTTTTAGAGTTCATTGACGTGAGGATAAGTATTGGGATAGTTGAGTTGTATTTAGTTGCAGATCCCTTGCGCACAATCAGAGCAGTGAGTCTGTGACCCATAGACATCACCAGACTCTTGGTCTCATCCTTTGAAATACTTTTCCCAGCCTTTAATGCAGCCAATTCCAATTTTTGCTTGTTTGGGGAGTTTCCGCCTTTACTCTCCTCTTCAGCTGGTGAAATTCATGTTCAATCAGATTTAAATCTGGAGATTGACTTGGGCAATCTAAGACTTTCCATTTCTTTGCCCTTATAAATTCCTTGACTGCACTGGCAGGTGTTTTGGGTCATTGTCCTGATGCAATATGAAGCACTTCCCAATGAATCTGGTGGCATTTTCTTGAATATTGGTAGGCAAGATGGTTTTGTACTCTTCAAAATTCATTCTGCTACTGTCATCATACATTAAGTCATCAGTAAAGTTGAGAGGGCCTGTTCCAGAGACAGCCATGCATGCCCATGCCATGATGCCACCTCCACCATGCTTTACAGATGAGGCTGTGTGCTTGGGATCATTGCAGTTCCCTTTTTTTCTCCACATTTTTGCTTTCCCATCACTTAGATAAAAATTCTAAATCTTTGTCTCATCGGTCCATAAACACAGCTCCAAAACTCTTCTGGCTCACCTTTGTGCTTTTTTACAAACTCTAATCTTTCCTTTCTATTTTTGGAGCTGGTCAGAGGTTTGTATCTTGCTGTGTAGCATCTGTGATTCTGTGTCAAAGTCTCCTGAGGACAGTAGATTGTCAGAGCATCACCCCAGCTTTCTGGAAGTTGTTGGTGATTTTACAGACACATCTTTTAGGGTTCATTTTCACAGCTTCTATGATTTGTCTGTCATCAGCTAATGTTGTTTTCTCAGCCGATCAGGTAGTTGTTGGTTGCTGGTGTCGCTAGTGGTTTCCAAACTCTTGATTTCTCCATGCCCTTTGTTTTAGCTAGAGCTCTAACTGACTTCTTCTTTTCTTTTAGCATCCAAATTGCTTGCTTTTCTCTCAAAGTCAGCTCCCTCGTCTTCATCCTGGTTTGTGTGTCATCATAGAATGCAAGATTTAGAATGCAGAAGTAATGGATATAACTGATACAACACATTCCCTGCTTTTAATATCTGAAGAATTAATGCAACAGGACACAGCTGATCACTCAGAAAGACCTGTGAGGCAACTTTTCCAATACTTGTGCTCACATCAGATAGAGGGATGAAACTCTAAAAGTGCTGAACTTCTTAGCTGGTAAAACATCTATGTGTTGAATCACCCAATAATAAAATGTGACATTCTGTAGTTTTGTCTCATATTCATCTTTTAATCATATTTGTAAATGTCTTGTCTCCACAGCCAACAGAGCAATTTTGTCTGTACTGTTCCAATACTTTTGGAGGGCACTGTAATATATATATATATATATATATATATATATATATACAGGTGCTGGTCATATAATTAGAATATCATCAAAAAGTTGATTTATTTCACTAATTCCATTCAAAAGTGAAACTTGTATATTATATTCATTCATTACACACAGACTGATATATTTCAAATGTTTATTTCTTTTAATTTTGATGATTAGAGCTTACAGCTCATGAAAGTCAAAAATCAGTATCTCAAAGTATTAGAATATTTACATTTGAGTTTGAATAAATGACCATCCCTACAGTATAAATTCTGGGTATCTCTTGTTCTTTGAAACCACAATAATGGGGAAGACTGCTGACTTGGCAATGATCCAGAAGACGAACATTGACACCCTCCACAAAGAGGGTAAGTCACAGAAGGTCATTACTGAAAGGTGTGGCTGTTTACAGAGTGCTGTATCAAAGCATATTAAATGCAAAGTTGACTGGAAGGAAGAATTTGGGTAGGAAAACGAGCACAAGCAACAGGGATGACCGCAAGCTTGAGAATACAGTCAAGCAAAGCCGATTCAAACACTTGGGAGAGCTTCACAAGGAGAGAACTGAAGCTGGAGTCAGTGCATCAAGAGTCACCACGCTCAGACGTCTTCAGGAAAATGGCTACCAAGCCACTTCTGAACCAGAGACAACGCCAGAAGCATCTTAACTGGGCTGTGGAGAAAAATAACTGGACTGTTGCTCAGTGGTCCAAAGTCCTCTTTTCAGATCAAAGTAAATTTTACATTTCATTTTGAAATCAAGGTCCCAGAGTCTGAAGGAAGTGTGGAGAGGCACAGAATCCATGTTGCTTGAAGTCCAGTGTGAAGTTTCCACAGTCAGTGATGATTTGGGCTGCCATGTCATCTGCTGGTGTTGGTCCACTGTGTTTTCTGAAGTCCACAGTCAACGCAGCCATCTACCAGGAAATTTTAGAGCACTTCATGCTTCCTTCTGTTGACAAGCATTATAGAGATGCTGATTTCATTTTCCAGCAGGACTTGGCACCTGCCCACACTGCCAAAGGTACCAAAAGCTGGTTCAATGACCATAGTGTTACTGTGCTTGATTGGCCAGCAAACTCGCCTGACCTGAACCCCATAGAGAATCTATGGGGTATTGTCAAGAGGAAGATGAGAGACACCAGACCCAACAATGCAGATGAGCTGAAGGCCACTATCAGAGCAACCTGGGCTCTCATAACATCTGAGCAGTGCCACAGACTGATCGACTCCATGCCACGCCGCATTGCTGCAGTAATTCAGGCAAAAGGAGCCCCAACTAAGTATTGAGTGCTGTACATGCTCATACTTTTCATTTTCATACTTTTCAGTTGGCCAAGATTTCTAAAAATCCTTTCTTTGTATTGGTCTTAAGTAATATTCTAATATTTTGAGATACTGATTTTTGACTTTCATGAGCTGTAAGCTCTAATCATCAAAATTAAAAGAAATAAACATTTGAAATATATCAGTCAGTGTGTAATGAATGAATATAATATACAAGTTTCACTTTTTGAATGGAATTAGTGAAATAAATCAACTTTTAGATGATATTCTAATTATATGACCAGCACCTGTATATACACTGAACAAAATTATAAACGCAACACTTTTGTTTTTGCCCACATTTTTCATGAGCTGAACTCAAAGATCTAAGACTTTTTCTATGTACACAAAAGGGCTATTTCTCTCAAATACTGTTCACAAATCTGTCTAAATCTGTGTTAGTGAGCACTGATCTGGTGTCAGTATCTGGTGTGACTACCATTTGCCTCACGCAGTGCAACACATCTCCTTCGCATAGAGTTGATCAGGTTGTTGATTGTGGCCTGTGAATGTTGGTCCACTCCTCTTCAATGGCTGTGCGAAGATGCTGGATATTGGCAGGAACTGGAACACACTGTCGTATACGCAGATCCAGAGCATCCCAAACATGCTCAATGGGTAACATGTCCGGTGAGTATGCTGGCCATGCAAGAACTGGGATGTTTTCAGCTTCCAGGAATTGTGTACAGATCCTTGCAACATGGGGCCGTGCATTATCATGCTGCAACATGAGGTGATGGTCGTGGATGAATGGCACAACAATGGGCCTCAGGATCTCGTCACGGTATCTATGTGCATTAAAAATGCCATCAATAAAATGAACCTGTGTTCGTTGTCCATAACATACGCCTGCCCATACCATAACCCCACCGCCACCACGGGCAACTCGCTCCA